>NC_046164.1:53141518-53256232 GCF_011064425.1 Rattus rattus | reverse complement strand
CACAGCACACAGACATCTCCTCCCACAGACCTCACCTCCACATCTCCCTCCACACCACACTCACATCTCCTCCACACCACACAGACATCTCCTCCACATCACAGAGACATCTCCTCCACATCACACAGACATCTCCTCCACACCTCACAGACATCTCCTCCACACCTCACAGACATCTCCTCCACACCTCACAGACATCTCCTCCACACCACACAGACATCTCCTCCACACCACACAGACATCTCCTCCACACACCTCACAGACATCTCCTCCACACCTCACAGACATCTCCTCCACACCACACAGACATCTCCTCCACACCCCACAGACATCTCCTCCACACCACACACCCCTCTCCCCCCTACCAGACATCCCCCTCCCACCTCACAGACATCTCCTCCACACCTCACAGACATCTCCTCCACACCTCACAGACATCTCCTCCACACCTCACAGACATCTCCTCCACACCTCACACACATCTCCTCCACACCTCACAGACATCTCCTCCACACCTCACAGACATCTCCTCCACACCACACAGACATCTCCACACCACACACACATCTCCTCCACACCACACAGACATCTCCTCCACACCACACAGACATCTCCTCCACACCACACAGACATCTCCTCCACACCACACAGACATCTCCTCCACACCTCACAGACATCTCCTCCACACCTCACAGACATCTCCTCCACACCACACAGACATCTCCTCCACACCACACAGACATCTCCTCCACAGCACACAGACATCTCCTCCACACCTCACAGACATCTCCTCCACAACTCACAGACATCTCCTCCACACCACACAGACATCTCCTCCACACCCCACAGACATCTCCTCCACACCTCACAGACATCTCCTCCACACCCCACAGACATCTCCTCCACACCACACAGACATCTCATACACACATCACAGACAGACATCTCCTCCACACCACACAGACACCTCCTCCACAGCACAGACACTCCTCCACACCACACAGACATCTCCTCCACACCACACAGACATCTCCTCCACACACAGACATCTCCTCCACACCTCACAGACATCTCCTCCACACCTCACAGACATCTCCTCCACACCTCACAGACATCTCCTCCACACCACACAGACATCTCCACACCTCACAGACATCTCCTCCACAGCACACAGACATCTCCTCCACACCTCACAGACATCTCCTCCACACCTCACAGACATCTCCTCCACACCACACACACCACACAGACATCTCCTCCACACCACACGGACATCTCCACACCACACAGACATCTCCTCCACACCTCACAGACATCTCCTCCACACCTCACAGACATCTCCTCCACACCTCACAGACATCTCCTCCACACCACACAGACATCTCCTCCACACCACACAGACATCTCCTCCACACCACACAGACATCTCCTCCACACCACACAGACATCTCCCCCACACCTCACAGACATCTCCTCCACACCTCACAGACATCTCCTCCACACCTCACAGACATCTCCACACCACACAGACATCTCCTCCACACCACACAGACATCTCCTCCACACCTCACAGACATCTCCTCCACACCCCTCACAGACATCTCCACACCAACAGACATCTCCACACCCACAGACATCTCCTCCACCACACAGACATCTCCTCCACACCTCACAGACATCTCCTCCACACCTCACAGACATCTCCACACCACACAGACATCTCCTCCACACCACACAGACATCTCCACACCACAGAGACATCTCCTCCACACCCCACCACACAGACATCACGACCACAGCACACAGACATCCCTCCACACCACACAGACATCTCCTCCACAGCACACAGACATCTCCACCACACACACAAACACACTCCTCCACACCACACAAACATCCTCCACACCACACACACATCTCCTCCACACCTCACAGACATCTCCTCCACACCACACAGCCACCTCCTGAACTCCACCTCCACACCCCACAGACACTCCTCCACACCACACAGACATCTCCTCCACACCACACAGACATCTCCTGAACCCACACCACACAGACATCTCCTCCACACCTCACAGACATCTCCTCCACACCACACAGACATCTCCTCCACACCACACAGACATCTCCTCCACACCACACAGACATCTCCACACCACAGAGACATCTACTCCACACCTCACAGACATCTCCACAACAGCACACCGACATCTCCACACCATACAGACATCTCCTCCAAACCACACGGATATCTCCACACCACACAGACATCTCCTCCACACCTCACAGACATCTCCTCCACACCTCACAGACATCTCCTCCACACCACACAGACATCTCCTCCACACCTCACACACACAGACATCTCCTCCACACCTCACAGACATCTCCTCCACACCTCACAGACATCTCCTCCACACCTCACAGACATCTCCACACCACACAGACATTCACACCTCACAGACATCTCCTCCACACCACACAAGATCTCCACATCTCACAGACATCTCCTCCACACCTCACAGACATCTCCTCCACACCTCACAGACATCTCCTCCACACCACACAGGCATCTCCTCCACACCTGTCTCTTATACATCTAGATGTGTATACACCACAGACATCTCCTCCACACCACACAGACATCTCCTCCACACCTCACAGACATCTCCTCCACACCTCACAGACATCTCCTCCACACCACACAGACATCTCCTCCACACCACACAGACATCTCCACACCACAGAGACACCTCACAGACATCTCCTCCACACCACACAGACATCTCCTCCACACCTCACAGACATCTCCTCCACACCACACAGACATCTCCTCCACACCACACAGACATCTCCACACCACACAGACATCTCCTCCACACCACACACACATCTCCTCCACACCACACAGACATCTCCTCCACACCACACAGACATCTCCTCCACACCACACAGACATCTCCTCCCCACCACACAGACATCTCCTCCCCACCACCCACACCCCTCCACACCTGCCAGACATCTCCTACACACCTCACAGACATCTCCACACCACACAGACATCTCCTCCACACCACACAGACATCTCCTCCACACCACACAGACATCTCCTCCACACCACACAGACATCTCCTCCACACCACACAGACATCTCCTCCACACCTCACAGACATCTCCTCCACAGCACACAGACATCTCCTCCACACCACACACAGACATCTCCTCCACAGCACACAGACACTGTCTCTTATACACATCTAGATGTGTATAAGAGACAGTCACCACACAGACATCTCCTCCACAGCACACAGACATCTCCTCCACACCACACAGACATCTCCTCCACACCTCACAGACATCTCCTCCACACCTCACAGACATCTCCTCCACACCTCACAGACATCTCCTCCACACCATACAGACATCTCCACACCACACAGACATCTCCTCCACATCACACAGACATCTCCTCCACACCACACAACATCTCCACACCTCACAGACATCTCCTCCACACCCTCACAGACATCTCCTCCACACCTCACAGACATCTCCTCCACACCTCACAGACATCTCCTCCACACCACACAGACATCTCCTCCACACCACACAGACATCTCCTCCACACCACAGACATCTCCTCCACACCTCACAGACATCTCCTCAACACCACACAGACATCTCCACCACACCTCACAGACATCTCCTCCACTCCAGACACCGCCTCACACAGACATCTCCACACCACACAGACATCTCCACACCTCACAGACATCTCCTCCACACCTCACAGACATCTCCTCCACACCTCACAGACATCTCCTCCACACCTCACAGACATCTCCTCCACACCACACAGACATCTCCTCCACACCACACAGACATCTCCTCCACACCTCACAGACATCTCCTCCACACCTCACAGACATCACAGACATCTCCTCCACACCTCACAGACATCTCCTCCACACCTCACAGACATCTCCTCCACACCTCACAGACATCTACTCCACACCTCACAGACATCTCCTCCACACCACACAGACACCTCCTCCACACCTCACAGACATCTCCTCCACACCTCACAGACATCTCCTCCACACCACACAGACATCTCCTCCACACCTCACCACACAGACATCTCCTCCACACCACACAGACATCTCCTCCACACCACACAGACATCTCCTCCACACCTCACAGACATCTCCTCCACACCACACAGACATCTCCTCCACACCACACAGACATCTCCTCCACACCACACAGACATCTCCTCCACACCACACAGACATCTCCTCTCCACAGCACACAGACATATCCCTCCCACACCACACAGACATCTCCAGACATCTCCTCCACACCCCTCACAGACATCTCCTCCACCCCCACCGACGTCTCCTCCACACCACACAGACATCTCCTCCACACCACACAGACATCTCCTCCACACCACCCAGACATCTCCTCCACACCACACAGACATCTCCTCCACACCACACAGACATCTCCTCCACACCACACAGACATCTCCTCCACACCTCACAGACATCTCCTCCACACCACACAGACATCTCCTCCACACCACACATACATCTCCTGCACACCTCACAGACATCTCCTCCACACCACACAGACATCTCCTCCACACCACAGACATCTCCTCCACACCACACAGACATCTCCTCCACACCACACAGACATCTCCTCCACACCACACAGACATCTCCTCCACACCACACAGACATCTCCTCCACACCTCACAGACATCTCCTCCACACCACACAGACATCTCCTCCACACCACACCACACAGACATCTCCTCCACATAACACAGACATCTCCTCCACACCACCAACATCACCTCCACACCCCACCGACATCTCCTCCACACACACAGACATCTCCTCCACCCCTCACAGACATCTCCTCCACACCACACAGACATCTCCTCCACACCTCACAGACATCTCCTCCACACCACACAGACATCTCCTCCACACCTCACAGACATCTCCTCCACACCTCACAGACATCTCTCCTCCACACCCTCACACAGACATCATCTCCACACCTCACAGACATCTCCTCCACACCTCACAGACATCTCCTCCACACCTCACAGACATCTCCTCCACACCTCACAGACATCTCCTCCACACCACACAGACATCTCCTCCACACCTCACAGACATCTCCTCCACACCACACAGACATCTCCTCCACACCACACAGACATCTCCTCCACACCACACAGACATCTCCTCCACACCTCACAGACATCTCCTCCACACACACAGACATCTCCACACCAGACATCTCCACACCACACACACACAGACATCTCCTCCACACCACACAGACATCTCCTCCACACCACACAGACATCTCCTCCACACTTCACAGACATCTCCACAACACCACACAGACATCTCCTCCACACCACACAGACATCTCCACACCACACAGACATCTCCTCCACACACCACACAGACATCTCCTCCACACCACACAGACATCTCCACACCACACAGACATCTCCTCCACACCACACAGACATCTCCACACCACACAGACATCTCCTCCACACCTCACAGACATCTCCTCCACACCACACAGACATCTCCTCCACACCACACAGACATCTCCTCCACACCACACAGACATCTCCTCACAGATATCTCCTCCACACCTCACAGACATCTCCACCACACCTCACAGACATCTCCTCCACACCACACAGACATCTCCTCCACACCACACAGACATCTCCTCCACACCACACAGACATCTCCTCCACACCTCACAGACATCTCCTCCACACCTCACAGACATCTCCTCCACACCTCACAGACATCTCCTCCACACCACACAGACATCTCCACACCCCAAACATCCCCTCCACACCTCCCAGACTCCCTCCACCCCACAGACATCCTCCACTCCTCACCACACAGACATCTCCTCCACATCACACAGACATCTCCTCCACACCTCACAGACATCTCCTCCACACCACACAGATACATCTCCTCCACACCACACAGACATCTCCTCCACACATCTCCTCCAGACATCCCTCCACACCTCACAGACATCTCCTCCACAGCAGACAGACATCTCCCCCACACCACACAGACATCTCCTCCACACCTCACAGACATCTCCTCCACACCTCACAGACATCTCCTCCACACCACACAGACATCTCCCCACACCACACAGACATCTCCTCCACACCTCACAGACATCTCCTCCACACCTCACAGACATCTCCTCCACACCTCACAGACATCTCCTCCACCCCACACAGACATCTCCACACCCTCCTCCACACTTCACAGACAGACATCTCCTCCACACCACACAGACATCTCCACACCACACAGACATCTCCTCCACACCTCACAGACATCTCCTCCACACCACACAGACATCTCCTCCACACCACACAGACATCTCCTCCACACCTCACAGACATCTCCTCCACACCACACAGACATCTCCTCCACACCTCACAGACATCTCCTCCACACCTCACAGACATCTCCTCCACCCCTCACAGACATCTCCTCCACACCACACAGACATCTCCTCCACACCTCACAGACATCTCCTCCACACCACACCATCTCCTCCACACCTCACAGACATCTCCTCCACACCTCACAGACATCTCCTCCACACCTCACAGACATCTCCTCCACACCACACAGACATCTCCTCCACACCTCACAGACATCTCCTCCACACCACACAGACATCTCCTCCACACCACACAGACATCTCCTCCACACCCCACAGACATCTCCTCCACACCTCACCAGACATCTCCTCCACAGCACACAGACATCTCCACAGACATCTCCTCCACACCACACAGACATCTCCACCACACCACACAACATCACACAGACATCTCCTCCACACCACACAGACATCTCCTCCACACCACACAGACATCACCTCCCCACACCTCACAGACATCTCCTCACCACACAGACACCTCACCTCTCCACACCACACAGACATCTCCTCCACACCACACAGACATCTCCTCCACACCTCACACCAGACATCTCCTCCACACCCTCACAGACATCTCCTCCCACCACACCACAGACATCTCCTCCACCCCACACAGACACCCTCCACACCACACAGACATCTCCTCCCCATCACACCGCCACCTACTCCACTCCACACCGACCCCTCCTCACCACCACACCACACCGACCTCTCCTCCGCACCTCACCACACAGACATCTCCACACCTCACAGACATCTCCTCCACACCTCACAGACATCTCCTCCACACCACACAGACATCTCCTCCACACCTCACAGACATCTCCTCCACACCTCACAGACATCTCCTCCACACCACACAGACATCTCCACACCTCACAGACATCTCCTCCACACCACACAGACATCTCCTCCACACCACACAGACATCTCCTCCACACCACACAGACATCTCCTGAACGCCACGGCACACCGACATCTCCTGAACACCACAGCACACAGACATCTCCTCCACACCTCACAGACATCTCCTCCACACCACACAGACATCTCCTCCACACCTCACAGACATCTCCTCCACACCTCACAGACATATCCTCCACACCTCACAGACATCTCCACAGCACACAGACAACTCCTCCACAGCACACACATCTCCTCCACACCTCACAGACATCTCCTCCACACCTCACAGACATCTCCTCCACACCACACAGACATCTCCTCCACACCTCACAGACATCTCCTCCACACCTCACAGACATCTCCTCCACACCACACAGACATCTCCTCCACACCTCACAGACATCTCCTCCACACCTCACAGACATCTCCTCCACACCTCACAGACATCTCCTCCACACCTCACAGACATCTCCTCCACACCACACAGACATCTCCTCCACACCACACAGACATCTCCTCCACACCACAAAGACATCTCCTCCACACCACACAGACATCTCCTCCACACCACAGACATCTCCTCCACCACACAGACATCTCCTCCACACCACACAGACATCTCCTCCACACCTCACAGACATCTCCTCCACACCTCACAGACATCTCCTCCACACCTCACAGACATCTCCTCCACACCTCACAGACATCTCCTCCACACCACACAGACATCTCCTCCACACCACACAGACACTCCTCCACACCACACACACCCTCCACACACACCTCCTCCACACCACACAGACATCTCCTCCACACCACACACACATCTCCTCCACACCACACAGACATCTCCTCCACACCACACAGACATCTCCTCCACACCTCACAGACATCTCCACACCACACCTCACAGACATCTCCTCCACACCTCACAGACATCTCCTCCACACCACACAGACATCTCCTCCACACCACACAGACATCTCCACACCACACAGACATCCTCCACACCACACACACATCCTCCACACCACACAGACATCTCCTCCACACCTCACAGACATCTCCTCCACACCTCACAGACATCTCCTCCACACCACACCTCCTAACACAGTCTCCACACCTCACAGACATCTCCTCCACACCTCACAGACATCTCCTCCACACCTCACATCTCCTCCACCACCTCCACAGACATCTCCTCCACCCACACAGACATCTCCTCCACCCACACAGACATCTCCTCCACACACCCTCACAGACATCTCCACACCTCACAGACATCTCCTCCACACACATCACATTCATCTCCACACCTCCCAGACATCTCCTCCACACCACACAGACATCTCCTCCACACCACACAGACATCTCCTCCACACCTCACAGACATCTCCTCCACACCTCACAGACATCTCCTCCACACCTCACAGACATCTCCACACCACACAGACATCTCCTCCACACCACACAGACATCTCCTCCACACCACACAGACATCTCCACACCACACAGACATCTCCTCCACACCACACAGACATCTCCACACCACCCAGACATCTCCTCCACACCACACAGACATCTCCTCCACATCTCACAGACATCTCCTCCACACCACACAGACATCTCCTCCACACCACACAGACATCTCCTCCACCCCACACAGACATCTCACAGACATCTCCTCCACACCACACAGACATCTCCACACCACACAGACATCTCCTCCACACCACACAGACATCTCCACACCACACCACACAGACATCTCCTCCACACCTCACCTCCTCCACACCTCACAGACATCTCCTCCACATCACACAGACATCTCCTCCACACCTCACAGACATCTCCTCCACACCACACAGACATCTCCTCCACACCACACAGACATCTCCTCCACACCTCACAGACATCTCCTCCACAGCACACAGACATCTCCTCCACACCACACACATCTACCACACAGACATCTCCTCCACACCACACAGACATCTCCTCCACAGCACACAGACATCTCCTCCACAGCACACAGACATCTCCTCCACACCTCACCACACAGACATCTCCTCCACACCTCACCATACAGACATCTCCTCCACAGCACACAGACATCTCCTCCACACCACCACAGCGTACAGACAGTGTCTCTTACTTTTAAACACTTTCTGTCCTACTCTCTTAGGGTTCCTATTGCTGTGATTAAACAATATGACTGAAAATAGTGTGAGAGAGAAAAGGGTTTGTTTCTGCTAGCAGTGCCACATGACATTACAGACCTCCATGAAGTCAGGGCAGGAACCTCAGGGCAGGAACTGAAGCAGAAGCCATGGAGGAAAGCTGCTTATTGGGTTGCTTCTCAGTTTGCTTCCTTATACCAGCCAGGAGCACATGTGCAGGGGTGCCATTGTGCCCCCAGTGGGCTGAACTTCTTCATATCATTGACTGAGAAAATGCCCCATTTAGATTAGGGTCAGGCTTACAGTTTCTTAGTCCAGTCATCATGGGGGAAGCATGGCAGCATCCAGGTATACATGGTGCTGGAGAAGGAGCTGAGAGTTGTTCATCATATATAATATATATATATATATATATATATATATATATATATATATATATATATATATATTCTGACACACCAGATGAGGGCATCAAATCCCATTACAGACGGCTGTGAGCCACCATGTGGTTGCTGGGACTTGAACTCAAGACCTCTGGAAGAGCAGTCAGTGCTCTTAACCGCTGAGCCATCTCTCCAGTCGGAGAGTTGTACATCTTGATGCTCAGGCAGCAGAAGGAGGCAGTGGCACACTTCCTCTAATAAAGCCACACCCACTCCAGCAAGGCCACATCTCCTAATAGTGACCATCCCTGTGAGCCTATGGGGGACATTTTCTTTCAAACCACTATACCATGTAACACTAACTCGTGTTAAACTGAAAAAAACAAAACAAAGCTTGCCAGGATATCTATTTTCTTTTTTAATCTCATTGCTTTTGCTCTATTTTCTGAAATATTTGTTCTTGGCTTTATTTTCCACTTTACTGATGGCGTCGAGTGGATTCTGGATTGGAGCTTTAGGAATAAAACAACCATGGCATTTGTAGTAGATGTATTTAGCTAACATCTATGGCATTTCTGTTGGGTAACTAGAAGTGGATCACAAGGCAGATGTCAATTGTTTGGGATTTTTGTTTGTTTGTTTGTTTGTTTTGTTTTTTAAGAGACTGTACCAATTTATACTCCACAGGTAGTGTTCACAAAACCGAAGGGAGGAGCTTTGGGAGCCGGCACTGTACTGAAAGTGTGGTACTCAAAGACCAGCTTTTGCGTCACTGGGATGTTCCAATGGGATGTGCATAGCTGAGAAGTTCCTCCGTGTGTCATCCTGTCTCCCAGAAGGCTGCTTGTCTCTCCAATGTGTTTAGGAATATAAAATACACAGTAAGGACTGGGTCCCAACCTGGTTCACAGAGAAGCACCCTAACTCCAACCTCCAGTTCTGGCACATCCCGACTTTACAATATCGTATAAGTCACAAACTATAGCACTACTGAACCTATGTGATTCAGCCCTTCAAAGCCGTGTCATACAGCTGGCCAGAGGCTGTGTGACCTTCTCCGTGATACGGTCACTTATGTGCATCTCCACTCAAGTGACGTTTATCTGCATTTTAGATTAATAGATTACACCCCTCTGTCCGTGGCTGCAGCAGCGGAAATGGAAAAACTTGTGGCTCAGAGTGAGGATATCAAAGTTTAAGTCCAGTTTGTTGTCTGGGGTCACCGCTGAGATTCTGTTCGTGACTCTCGGTAGATCTGCCTTGCAAGGTTAGGCTCTTTTTTTTTTTTTTTTTTTTTTTTCGGAGCTGGGGACCGAACCCAGGGCCTTGCGCCCGCTAGGCAAGCGCTCTACCGCTGAGCTAAATCCCCAACCCCAAGGTTAGGCTCTTGATGCAGAGCCAAACAGCAAACTTGAGATTATTTAACACTCGATTGTGCTAAAATTCAGATTTGATACATTTGGTCATCAGAACCTAAGAGAGACGATCCCGGGAAGGTGTAGGCTGCTGCGTATTAGAGACTAGGGGAAAAAACCCGGGACAGCAACAGCAGCCCTTGTGCCTAACGAAGGGGCCAGTGCAGAAACCCATCTGACCGCTAGAGGGCGACATTAGTGCATCTGCACATCCGACTCTAGCCTGTGCAGCCTGCCCCTCACGATGCTTGCTGGAGTCACTTAACATTTGCAGAGGCCCAGATAGTACTTCTCCTTTCTCTGTTTTACTTCTGTCATTTAAAAAAAATCGTCTTTTAACGCCACCATTATCATTCACCTTGATTTTTGGTAATATTAGTCTTGTTATTTCATTTGCCATCTTGCATTACTAAGAAAAAGTGTTTAAAATAAAGGCATCGATGGGGTCATGGTTCAAACCCAGTACTGCTAAATAGGTAGGTAAATGAGTGAATGAATGAATAAATAACAATTAACAGAGAGAATTCTTCATAACTGGAAGCCTGTATTTGCCAACCAAACTTTTCTTTCCCTGACGATGAGACTCGCTGAGATGCCAGCTCTGAGACAAGCAGCGAGCAGTGTCGCTGTCACATCTGTTTTCAGAAGGAAAAAAGCGAGGCCAGAGAGAGTCCGCTGCAGGAAGTCTGTTTATATTGTTGTCCATGATAAAGTCAATACATGAATAATAAAACGAACCCCCCCTAAGGCTGGGTATCCGACAAATTCACTATACTGATAATTCATACAAGCTGGGAGATGCTAGTGTAGAAGCCCAGGCCCTGACCTCTCCCCAGACTCTTAGCTCACCTTCCTACAATCCTGGGGGCACAGTATGGCCACTTCACCTAGGAGCAAGATGTGTTGGTCCTACAAGCCTGATGTCTGAGTTTGGGTCTCTGGAATCCATAGTGGAAGAAGAGAATCCAGTCCCCACAGATGGTTCTGGTCTCACATGCATGACACGGGACATCTGCATTCACACAGACACACAGACACACACGCACACAACAACAACAGTAACAACAACAATAGTAATAATAAATGAAACATACAGCTCAAACTCACCCTCTAAGTCTGATAGGTAACCCCAATAATCACTGAAAACTCATAACGCACTCCAAATCCCGAGAGGGTCTTGGCTTAGGACTCCCCAGTCATCCCTTTTCTCATCTTAGTAAACAGTGCTCAGGAGGCCTATCCCTCCTCCCTCTGCCCACATGCCCCTCTGTCTGTATTTCATTCCAGCCATGAGCTGGCGTGGCCCCTGCTGTGACCCCTGCTCTGGCTATGCCCTCTTCCAGGGACACTCTCCCTCACACTATTGCCTTCTTGCCGTCTTTCCCGTTAACTCTTGGGCTCAGTTGGGACCCGTCTTTAAAACCGAAGTTCCCTCTGCAGGCTCCCTGCCTTCCTCACGCCACACAGCCTTTCTGCTCAAGGCACCTCTGTGTGCAATGACACTTTGAATCCGAGTTCAGGTCTCTCTGTGAGAATAAGACTTCTTATTTGCTTCACTGATGTAGTCCAAACTCCTGCTGCACAGACTGGTGAACTCCAGTAACGGGTGGGGACACGGTCCAGCAGCAAAGCTCTTTAGAAAACAAACAACAACACAACCTATTTTAGATTTCTTTATTGTATTTTATATGTATGAGTGTTTTGGCTGCATGTGCCTATGAGGTACATGTGTGTGTGTGCCTGTGGAGGTCAGAGGTCAACCTCAGGTAAGGCAGGGTCTCTCACGGGGTCACTGGTCCTGCTATGCTGCCTAGGTAATGAACTACAGAGATCTGCCTTCCTCTGCATTCCCAATGTGCACTAGGCAATGAAGTCTTCTTTTTTTTTTTTTTTTTTTTTTTGGTTTTTTTTTTTTTCCGGAGCTGGGGACCGAACCCAGGGCCTTGCGCTTGCCATAGGCAAGCGCTCTACCACTGAGCTAAAAGTCTTCTTACACAGCTCACGTCTTCTCAGCTGAGCTAGCTTCCACCTCTGCTTATGTGAGTAACCCACAAGCTATCTGCTTAGCTACTGCTATTCCCCGTGTGCTCTCTAACTGGGCCATGGACCTGAACTCCCAGGACAGAGTCTCACTGTTGCTGCCTGCAGCTCCTGCCCCAGAGATCTGTAGCCTCATGTTCCCCGTAGCAGGAAGTTTGTGCCAGTGTGGTCCACTCCCTTGGCTTGGGTTGAGCAGTGCCAAGATGGTGTGTGTGTGAGAGAGAGGTGGAGGGAGAGAGGGAGGGAGAGGGAGAGAGAGAGCGAGAGATATGAGAGAGAGCGTATGCATGTGTGTGAGAGAGAGAGAAGAGTGCATGTGTGTGTGTGTGTGTGAGAGGGGGGGGAGAGGGAGAGAGGAGGGAGGGAGAGAGAGGGAGAGGGAGAGGGAGAGAGATATGAGAGAGAGCGTATGCATGTGTGTGAGAGAGAGAGGGAAGAGAGAGGGAGGAGGAGAGAGAAGGGGGGGGGAAGAGAGGGGGGGAGGGGGAGGGGAGGAGAGAGAGAGGGAGGGAGCGGGGGGGAGAGAGGGAGAGAGGGAGAGAGGGAGAGGGAGGGGGAGAGGGAATGGGAGGGAGAGAAGGAGAGGGAGAGGGAAAGGGAGAGGGAGAGAGATCTGAGATAGAGCGTATGCATGTGTGTGAGAGAGAGAGAAAGAGTGTGCATGTGTGTGTGCGTTTGTGTGTGTTACTTCCAATCTCCTTTAACATCTTCTATCTGTGTCCTTGAAGCCTTTAGCAGGACTGTAGAAGGCTCTGGACTCTGAGAGTTAGCTGGCAATTGCCATGTGAGTGTGACGTGAAGAAGCATGAGAGCAGTGAATGCGTTTACCCACTGAACCGTCTCTCCAGCCCTGGATTTAGATGATTTGTCATGCTGCATCGACTTCCTGAAGACTGGAAGGCTTCAGTGCAGAAATACTAATGTGCTTGATTGCGGTATCTATCCCAGGTCCCCGGGGTAGTCATGGAGGACTGCGCTTTCCCCCTGGCTCCCCGAGGAGCAGCCCCATTGGTGAGCAGTGCAGAGCCCAGCTGGTGATATCCTTGTGGAAGGGGTGCTGAAGGGCAGGGGGACCAGGACAGACCATCTGTCTGTTCTCCAGCTTGTCTAGTCTCCCCTGAATCCACACAGACTTGTCAGTTCTCTTGGTGTTTAGAAGAGGCTGGGAGGCAGAGGTGAGGCAGTGGGGGCTCTGATGGAGAAAAACAAGAGCTGATTTTGGATTCTCTGGAGATCCTGAGGCTAAACTGATAGCATAGTTTATTAAGTGTCTTCTAAAGTAAAGTTTGGGCAGTCACTTCAGGAGCACTACTTTTGGCATTCCTGACCCCCCAGGAGCCCCATAGGTAGCCCTGATGGGAAGTAGGAGTGAACAGTGTCCCCAGCTTTCTGGCTGAGCCTTGGTGACAGTTCCTGAGAAAGCTTTGATTCTGGATAAGTGTCCTCAGGCTTCCTGGTACCTGTTATTGAGGACAGTTACCTGGTGAGGAAAACAATGTTGCCCCTGGTCCTTCTGTAGCACTTGAAACCTCTCCAGCGGGTCAGGAGGAGAATGGCAAGGGCTCTTGAGAGACTTCGGATCAGATGATCAAATGGAAGGAAGGAGCTCAGAGTAACGTCCAGAGGGCATGAGTTGGGCATGGCAGGGAACTCAGAGCAACCACGGGGCGGGCACAACAGGGTGCCAGGGTAACCACCACCATCTAAGAGGTCTCACTGAGCTGGCAGAGCAGGGCAGGAGGACCGGAAGCCAGGCCATGGGCAAGTGAGCTTAGGTAGTTAACTAAAGGGCGATTGAAGACAGTAAGTCCCTTGCGTCTCCAGAATAAAGTTCACGAAATATCACAGACCTTAAAATTTTATGTGTGATTTCAACTATCGGAAGAGTAGAGCATGTTAGCATGAACTACTGCACTGCAGGGACCAGGGGCCGTGTCTTCTAATGTAACAAATGACAGGGATGTCTCAGCGGGTAAAGGCACTTGCAGCCCAGCCTGATGACCCGAGTTCAATCCCAGGACCCACATGGTAGAAAGAGAGAACCAATTTCTAAAGGTTGCCATCTGGTCTCCATATGCACGTGCCATAGAATGTGTGTGTACACACAAATACCTATACATATATCTAAAACAGGACAAGACTGCAGGCACGACTGAAGACCCCTTGCTAACCTCTCCCAAGCCCTTTCCTTCACCCTTTTCTGTGGACATGTTTATCCCCAGGCATGTGCTCACACTGTGAATATATGTATTGTCTTCATGTCATGTGTAAGTCATGTATGTTTTTAAGTCTCTGTGTCATAGAAAGAACACACACTTATTACATGATAGAATATATACTTGTCAACTGTTATACCGCTTCACCCATGTAGCCTTCTGCAGCTTACCTGTGTGTGTGATTCAATGCCTGCCTTGGGAGCTTTACTCAAAGTGGCACAGAGAACAGTTACAGTCCCTCTGAACCTGCCATTGGCAGGGTCCACCAGTGACTTACACGGTACAAGCTTCTGGCCCAGACTCCTGCCCGTGAGCGTGTAGACTATTGCAAGTTTGGGGCATTGTGAACAATGCTTCAACTAACACTTCCTTATGCCCATCTCTTGTGTGTTTGAGTACAAGCCAGGAGGGCACCGTGTGGTTACTCTTTGCTGTCAACTTGACCCGATTTAGGATCGTCTAGGAGAACAGGTGCACCCTAGCCACCCTTGCAGGTGTCTTAAAGGGGTTCACTGAAGGTAAGTGACAAGATCCTGAAGTCTGGAGACCCAGATGGGATAACCGGAGGTGGAGGGGCTGGGGGGGGGGAGAGAAAGTCCTCAGAATGGCGAGCCTCTGCCTCCTCGCTCCTGTTAGCAGGTCCACTGTGAGGACCCTTCTCCTCACTCTCCTTGACAATGGACTTTCCCCAGACTCTCCTGCCACAGACAGTGCCACCATGCCTTCCTTGTCTAGAACTAAGACTCTACAACCATGAACCCAGATAGGTCCTTCCTCCATTAACCCGTTCCTGCCCAGTGTGTTGTTACAATGCTGAGAAGGATGGAATCTCATGCACATATGCCTGCTGACAGAGCTACCCCCACAGGATTGTGCTAGGACCATAAAATTGCCCAAAGGACACTGCAGACTGTGCAGACAACACTTGTGTGGGTGCACCACCCTTTTATCTACCTTCCATCCCTACCAACTCCCCCCAGCCCCCCACATCCCTGCTAGTCTCTTTCCCGAACTCATGTTTTGCTTTTGTTTTGTGACTCATTTAGTTTTACCAGGGGCTTCTGTGCAAGCATTGGATTGGATACCCACTGGAGCCTTGGGGGGCGTGGTCACCAGTGGGTATACCACTAAAGATCGTGACTCACATTCCTCCCCCTGAACCTATCACAGCAGTGAGGAGTCAGGTTCCTGGATCACGTCCTGCATCTACACCTACCTGTCGACAGGCTCTGTTCTGGGGCAGATCCAGATGCTGTGTGTGTCTCCAATGACTATGTCTTGCCCAGAAGGTGGTGTGGTGACTTAAATAAGAAATGTCCCCCAGAGGGGGTTTATGGGTTAGAACACTTGATTCCCCGGTGGGTGGTGCTGTTTGGGAAGGTTAGAGAAGCTTTAAGAGGTGAACCTTGCTGGAAGATGTACATCACAGTGGCAGGCTTTGAGAGCTCATGGTCCCACTCCACTTCCTGTTCTCTTGCTCTGCTTCCTGTGTGTAGAGGAAAATGCAACCCATTCACTTCTTCCTGCTGCCTCACTGATGGTTGCCCGCCTACCCAGTGGGATGGACTCTATCAGTCAGGAACCTAAGTGTTCTAATAAGTAAACCTCCTCTAGGGGACATTTCTCATTCAAGCCACCATACAACCTTCCGGGGAAGACACAGTCATTGGAGTCACACACAAATAGACCCTTCTTCCTCGCCTTGCCTTTGTAAGGGTCGCATCACAGAGGTAAAACAGTACTAGCATAGATGTCCCAGCCCTTCTAGTCTGCTAGCTCTTATATTAAAAATTAACATAGAATATTTCTCATTTTGCCACTAAAGAAGATCCCCTTGCCTCAGCTTCACTCCTCACTCAGTAATTTACACCGTACATGGATCTCCATAGAATGTCCATTCCTGTGTAAATCCAATACGACAAAGAGGGGAGGTGTCCCTCTGTTGTACTGATTGAGAGTGGAGCTGTCAGACCAAGGGAGCTATAGAAATGCAATCTCACTACTTACTGCCAAGTCGCTCTCCACAGTGAACACCACCCAGTGAAATCCTCCCAGCAGGGCTAACGGCGCCTGTCACAATGTGTCTCTTTTAGTGCTTCAAAATAACTTATGTGCTAAAGGAAATGTGTTGTTAGCTGACAGTCTGGAAGACTTACTGTGGACAAGGCACTTGGACACCACCGGCCTGAGTCTCCTAACTCACCCTGCCGAACAATCCAGGAGCTTCTGCTTTCTGTGAGCAAAGGAACCTGGATGTGCTCAAGGCCTGAAGAGGTGAGGGGCTGCTGCTGGTCACTGGCCTGCTGTCCCCCCACTGAGTCCTGCCCACCTCCCACCAACTCCTCTCTAGTCCCAATGTCTTATTTCTGCAGAGAAGGGCACCACCGTGTGAGGCAGTGAGTGGTATAAAGCCTTGAGCATACAGGTCTGCTCCCTAGAAGGGCCTCCAGAGGTGCCCTCAGGAGCATGGCATGCCCACTGCAGGGTCTTTTCCCTTCTATTGCTGCATTATTTCCAGAAGCCTGGCATGTGACCTTGGGGGAGAGGAGACTTGAGAACAAGCATTTATACATTTATTTTTATTTTATGTATACAGGTGTTTTACCCGTGTGTGTGTGTGTGTGTGTGTGTGTGTGTGTCTGTGTGTGTCTGTGTGTCTGTATGTAGTACATGAGTGTGGTACCCACAGAGCCCACAAGAGGGCACCATAGAGTCAGAGTTACAGATAGTTGTGAGTAGCCATGTGCATGTTGGGACTGGAACCAAGTCCTCTAGAATAGCCAACGCTTTTAACTACTAATCCATCTCTCTAGCTGCAAGAAGGGTATTTTAGATGCCCAATGTTTCTAGTCATGGCTGGACACTCTGCTCAGTGCCAAGTGCCAACTCTGTGTTATCTCTTTTAGTCATAGAGAGCATTCCCATACCCATTTTGCAGATGTAAGGAGGAAAGTTGAGGGTCATCACCTCCACTGTTCTTATTCTCGCAAACGCCCCAGGTCTTCTGCATTTGTTTCTCTTCCTCTTTCTGTACCAAGAGAGATGTTGAGAGGGTGGGGCTTTATTTTATGTTTCTACTCAAGGCTCCTTCAAGCTGATGGACTAGCTGCCAATCATCACTGGTGAGCGATGGTTCGCATCCGACATCAGTTAGAACATCACAGCAACTGGTCCCACACGATTCTCATCTGTAGCATTACCCGTTATAAGAGTATTAAAGTAATTTTGTTCACCTAGCTTAGGCAGTGCTGGTCCGGCAAAGTACTGTAAACTGTACTCTGGAAAGAAGTCATCTAACCTGCTTCACTTGGTGTGAGAGACTAGGAGTTAGACAGACTCCCTGTCAGGCAGAAAGATAGGGAGAGGGGAATAGGAAATAAAGACGGAGAAGTCCCAAAACTTTTTCCTTCCTCAGCCTCCGGACTTGAGATAAAAACCAGGCAGCTTTTGTATCCCACCAACAGATCCCCTGCTGATGGACTAGCTCCGTAAGTTCGAGACTGAATCAGAACGCAGGCACACAATAGCTGCGGACCAACCAACCACCTGGTCTGCCTTCAAACTGAAATCCTTCCGGAGGTTTTAAAACCCGGGCCCTCAGGAAGAGACTGGACTTTAGGATTTTTGAGTTCCCCCTTAGCTTCGCAGAGGGTCTTTGTCTGCACCCTCAACAAATGCCTTTCTCCAGCCGCTGGGTCTGACCGGGTGCTTGGGGTTTCTCTCCTGCTACCTGCTGCGCTGCAGACGTTTCCTGCCTTTTAATTCTCTAACTGGCAGAGAGATCGGACCCGAACAAGACTCCTAGACTGTATCACGTGGGTGTTGGAGCCAGGTGAGGAGGGGGCCTCCAGAACCTTGGTGTGAATCCCTGTGATCGGCTTCGCGGTAAATACTTGGAGAGAGACCAGCCAGGTCACCGAGGTGATTTTTTCCTAAGGAGTTGTGAAGGGGGAGAAAGAGAGACTCCCTCTAGTGGTCAGTTGTGGGAGCACCAAGTTGGAACCCTTTTGAAAGAGGGATTAAGGGGACAACCTGGTCTTTCTCAGTCCAGAGGAGTAGGTGTGAGAAGAGTGCCCATGTTGGCTTCTCTATCCTCATGGGACTGAGTATCCACATTCCACCATAGCTGTCTTGATGAATAAGAACCAAATTTTAGTCTCTCTCTCTCTCTCTCTCTCTCTCTCTCTCTCTCTCTCTCTCTCTCTCTGTCCCTCAAGAGTGCTTATATGTATATGCAGCTCTGGGAATTGAAGCCAGGACTTTTTACCCATGGTGAGAAAACTGCTCTACCACTGAATGGCATCTCTAATCCGCACTTAATATATATTTTAATACTGCCCATCCCTCACCCCTAAGATTCTAAGTTCGTTATCAATATTGACGTGCGATTCACCCAACAAGCCTATGAATGATGCCGGAGAGAGACTAGAAGATACACATTGGGAAGGACTAGAGAAGGGGGCTTGATCTTCGTAGCTTTGGGGGAACCATCATCCCTTCTGGGTGCAGACTTTCCCCTGTGTCCATTTTAAAGTCACCCATATTCCTGCCCCTAGTTCCCTGCCCCTTGCTCTGTAAGTAATCCTAACCACTCATTGGTTCACCCAGAGCGAATGTTAGTGAAAACACCTTGTGTTGTCATTGGGACAGCAGGGGGGGGGGGAGGAGGAGGAGGAGGAGGAGGAGGAGGAGGAGGAGGAGGAGGAGGAGGAGGAGGAGGAGGAGGAGGAGGAGGAGGAGGAGGAGGAGGAGGAGGAGGAGGAGGAGGAGGAGGAGGAGGAGGAGGAGGAGGAGGAGGAGGAGGTCCATTGTCCATTCTCCTCCAGGGAGGAATTTTAGTAACAGAGGCACTTTGAGAAAATGTGGCTTAGACTATCCTCCTTTTCTGTCTTTTGAGTATACTTGTTTGTGTGTGCGCAAGCGCACGACATGCGCATGCGTGTCGAGGCCAGAGGTCAATTGGTTCTGGAGGCCCCCTCCTCACCTGGCTCCGATGCCCACGTGATACTCTAGGAGTCTTGCTCTGGTTCTATTTGTCTGCCAGTTCTCTGCGGTCATCCCTCAAGTGCCATCCACCTTGTTTTTGTGAGACAGGGTCTCTCATTGTCTGAGAACTCACCTAGTGGGCTAGGGGGGCTGGCCAGTGACCCTCCAGAGGTGGCCTGTCTCCACCGCACCAGCACTGAAACAACACATGCGCGCCACTACACCGGGCTCTCTAAAACAGGTTCTGGGGGGATTCGACCTTGGTCCTCACGTTACAAGGCACATTTACTAACTGAGCTCACCCCAGCCCTTTGCCTGCTGTTTCTTGACTTTCTCTGTAGAGAAGGCACCATAGACACCCCACCATTTAAGAAATCAATCTGGCCCCAGGAATAACTCAGATACAGTCATCTAAAGTGATTCTGATTTATGGGGCTCCACAGTTTGGGGAGCAGTTCTCCCACCAATGGTGCTTCTGTGAGATGTGGATCCAGGGCCAACCATCCCCAGGCAGTGCTGCAGCAGAACTGAGAGCTGAGGTGACCAGAGGTGACAGCCTGAAATATCCGTGTGAGACAGGAACACTCTACTCAACAGTACCCCACCCACCTCCCTTGCTTAAGAAGTCTGGTTGCCCCGGTGATGGACAGTGGGGGATCAGAGTGCAAAGATACAGAGACAGACTTGCATGAAGTCCAAGATGCATCTCTGAGAGCATCTGGGCCAAGAGGCTAACTCTGGCTGCAGGACGGATGCTTTGTGAGCAGGACTGACCCTAAGAGTAAGCAGACATGTGGAGCCCACATTTCATTAAATTGTCCCAGAGATGATTCACACGTAGGTGCGGATCTGTAGCAGCAATGGCTGGCCACCCCAGGTTCTTTACTAGAGGGTCTCAGTCAGCTCCCCCTGTGATCTGAGCTTCAACCATTCTGCTTTGCCTAGAGAGAGGACAGGGAAGCTGGGCCTGGTGGAGCTGACCTGTATTCCCAGATACTTCGGACGCTAAAGTGAGAGGCTGACAACTTCAAAGCTTGCCTGGCGTTTGCTTGAAATTTCAGGACAGCTTGGAGCTTGGGTAGTGTTGTGAAAAAGGGATGAGGATGCAGCTTAATGGGAAGTCCTAAATTCAATCTTAGGAGAGAGAGAGAGAGAGAGAGAGAGAGAGAGAGAGAGAGAGAGAGAGAGAGAGAGAGAGAGAGAAACCAAGAGGGACAAAGACAAACCAAGAGGGACACAGAGATGGGGAGAGAGACAGAAAGACACACACACAGAGAGACAGAGAGAAATAGACACACAGAGAGAGACAGACAGACACACACACACACACACACACAGAGAGAGAGAGAGAGAGAGAGAGAGAGAGAGAGAGAGAGAGGACTTGAGACAGTATCTGTCTGCTTACAGCCCCTATCACCGCTCCCTTAGCCTGGAGACCAAGTTGGGAGGGGAGAGCCGTGGGCAGCCGGCCTTCCGTCCTCATCACTGCTGTGTCCACTCCAAAGCACTCACTGTGGCTTTGGGAAGGAAGGTTTGGAAGAGCCCAAGGAAGCAGCCATACTTGTGGCCAACCTTCAGCCTCTGAGCCTCCTTGTTGGCTTTGCGTCATTATTCTTTGTTTGTTTGTATGAGGCTGGATCTCTGTAGCCCAGGTTGGCCCCAGAACACAAGAAGGTCCTCCTGATCGAATTCCCAATTGTTGAAATTATAAGCATGAACCATCATATATCATGTCGGTCTAGGGCTTCCTAGGCCTCCATGGTGATTTAGCCTCTCAGTTTAGAGGAAATACCTGTTTAAAACCACAGGGGTGGGCTGGTCCCTGTGCTATACTGGTTTACCTGGTCCTCATAGGAGGAAACCTCAAACAGGAAGCCAGCACCAGCAAGATTCCTTTACTGCACACCCCTGCCACAGGCAGGAGACATGGTGAGATTCAGAGCTGATCTTCGGGAGAAAACAGTGTCACAGGAGAAGTCCTATGCAAAAATAGCCATGGTGGCCCACATGGCCCCTGCTGAGCTATATGCAGGCTAGGTACAGCCTAAGACTGTCGGTTCTGTCAGGGAAGAGGCATGTGTGCATTCCTGCGTGGCTCACTGACTCGGTGTGCTCAGAGAGGCTAGAGAGGGACAGTTCAACAGTGAGCAGGCAGAGAGGACTCCTTTCCATGCTGGTGACATCGTGGTTTAACATGCTTTTCATCCACTTTGTATCCCTTGTCTTTCGGAGAAACTTGTAGATGTCAGGGAGTGCCATTTCCACAAGACCTGTGAACCTGGACTCCTCCATTGCACACGCTCAGTAAATAGTGGAGGAATTATTTGCATATATTTCTGGCATCTTCTCTGTGCCAAGTGCTGGGAAGGCTAATAGGTAAGAGAAGTCCAGGCCCTGGCTCCAGGGCTCCTGGTCTGGCCAGGAGATGGCCCAGAACACAGCTACTTCACAATCTCGTGTCCCCAGGACTGTGTAAGCACAGAGGAGCCATGCCATAATAATCCAGGAAGGCTCCCTGGAGGAGAAACCCTGACTTTAGTTCTGAGCAATGGGTTGGCGTAGTGACATCTTAGGAATTCTGGAATGTTGGGTTCTTTTTTTTTTTTTTTTTTTCCTTTTTTTTTTTTTATTAACTTGAGTATTTCTTATGTACATTTGGCAACATCCCCTTCCTCCCCCCTTCCTTATGGGTGTTCCCCTCCCCAACCTCCCCCCCCATTGCCGCCCTCCCCGAATGTTGGGTTCTTTAAAAAACACAGATATATTATAAGAACGTGTTTTCATTTTAATCCCAGGTGCGGGATGTGGGGCTGCTTGAGACTGTCCACAGCAGCTGACCATGATTTGCCTCGTGCTCTAGCAGAAGCATGGTTTTGCCAGCGGCAGATAAGTTCTGCAACTGTGTGATGTTTGGAATTCTAGGAACTTTTCCCAGAGCTTGAGGACCCTGAGGGGTGTGGTGGGGTGGTTGTTGGTCATTTAGGGAGGATGGTTGTGGTTTGCTAGTAGTCATGATCAAAGAAGAAACAAAAGGAAAGAAACTAGATTCTGGGGTCTCTCTCCCTCTTTCTACACCTCTCTCTCTCTCTCTCTCTCTCTCTCTCTCTCTCTCTCCCTCCCTCCCTCCCTCCCTCTCTCCTCCTTCCTTTCCCCTCTATCCTTGTTTCTCTCCTATCTAACGTAAGGGGCTAAAACAGTGGGCAAAGGTTCGGAGGCCTGGGAGAACACTGGCCTTTAGGGAGCCCAGTTACTGTGTGCTGGGAGGGGGAGCTGAACTCTGAGTCCAGAGAAGAACCTGGCTGACCTGTTAGGGGACCCAGGAAGGGTGCAGCGCTGTTTCTACTGGCCTTGCCTTCCCCATTTCTCAAGTTCAAGAGCATGCTTCCGTCTGTGTTAAACATGCCACGAGGTTAGTCGTGCCTGGAATTGCACATTCTAAACACTCGAGAAAGATGGCAGCCGAGGCCACCCAATTGATGCCTCACTGTTCCTATTAGCCATGGAATCCCATCGAGTGCTGTGAGTGATGGGTGTTGTTAATACGCCCATTTTAGAGGCTGGAGCACTGAGGCTCAGGAAGGTTAGGTTACTCCTCAGATATCATAAAGCAATGAGTCAGTTTCAGGACGGACATCCGTCCGTTCTAGAGGTTCGGTGTCCCACTAGTGAGGACAGGCCTCACTCTTGCTTGTCCTGGCAAACGTGTTGAGCGGTGACAATAGAATCTCATTTAAGCCCTGGGCCCAGGCTATCATCATCAACGATGCCCACAGTACTAGCTTTTCTCTTCAAAGTCTCAGGAGACCACCACCCAGGCTAACAGCTCCCTTTGCTCTCACCAGCTCACCACACAGAAAAGAAGACGCTGGCTTTTGCTGATAAAACCAGGAACCTGGCCTTCTTCCTGCAGCCTGGGAAAAACCCTCCAGAGTATTTATGGGTTTTCTTTGGCAGGGCCTGGCCAGAGAAAGGCTGCAAATATTTAGACAGTGAAACCCCTCAGCCGTAAGGCAGAGGGAAGGGCTGGGCATTGAAAACCCAGAAGTAGCTCAAACCATATCCCATCCTGATGCACAACAGAACTGTGCAAACGGCACCAGTTGGAGCTTCTCGCCCTCAGTTCTGGCAGCTCTCTGGTCACCTAAGCGGGAAGGTCCCAGCCTGCGCACTGGGGAAGAAGAGAGGGAGGTGCTCTCAGGCGCAGGTCTCGCTGAGAAGTTTCTTTGCAGGGAGCGTTGATGCTCTGTGTACATGGAGGTGGAGAGGAGAGAGAGCTTCTACTTGGTAGCATCCTGCCTGTCAGAAAAACATAGGAACCACGTCTTCGTGTTTGGAGAGGTCATGATTTAGGACCAGTAAGATGGTTCATTGGGTAAAAGCTCTTACTTCAAGTCTGACACACAAGCCAGCGATGATCCCCAGAACATACATGGTAGAGAGAGAGCTAGTTCCTGTTAGTTGTTCTCTGTCATTTGCACACAAGCACTCAGTCACTCACACAAGCACAAAGGAAAAAATATGGAGGAAAATAAAGAATGGTGTGGTTTACTTGGGGATCAGCTGCTAGTTAGTCATGGTTGCTTTGAGAAAGAGAAAGGACCACTAGATGACACCAGGACAGCCCAGCCCCGCCCCATTGGCGATTACATCATTCATTCATACTATGTGTACTGGCTGGTTTTGTGGGTCAACCTAACACAAGCTGGAGTTATCACAGAGGAAGGAGCCTCCCTTGAGGAAATGCCTCCATGAGACCCAGCTGTAAGGCATTTTCTCAATTAGTGATCAAGGTGGGAGGGCCCATTGTAGGTGGTGCCATCCCTGGGCTGGTGGTCCTGGGTTCTATAAGAGAGCAAGCTGAGCAAGCCAAGGGACCCAATCCAGTCAGCAGCATCCCTCCATGGCCTCTGCATCAGCTTCTGCCTCCAGGTTCCTGCCCTGTGTGAGTTCCTGTCCTGACTTCCTTTGGTGATGAACAGCAATGCGGAAGTGTCGGATGAATAAACCCTTTCCTGTCCATCTTGCTTCTTAGTCATGGTGTTTTATTGCAGTAATGGGAACCCTGACTAAGACAGTGTCGACTTAACAAATCCTCTGGCTTCTGGGTGCAAAGCTGGGAAGGAGGGCATGAAGTCCGTGAATCAGAAAGGAACTTTCTAGCATAACTTTCTCATGACAGCTGAATTTCTTCCTGACGCCTCCTGTGGTGCTCCTGGAGCCCACCTCACTGATGGTCTCTCTTCCTTTTGACCTCCTCTCTCAATGGCAAACCAGGTCCCCACTTCCCTGATGCATTCTTGGAATAAGGAGGGCTGCTTTCCCTGCACCTCCCCACTAGCTCAGAATGAGACTCTGTCTCAAAGAAATCTAACTAAAACCAAACCAAAACCAAGCCAAACCAAACAACAGTTAATAGCAAATGCATGGCCATTGCTTAGTCCTAGAGCCCTTGCCTGGTACTCATGAGGCACCGGTCGCCATACTAGTTCTTAGACCTGATGGTTCGTCTGTAATTCAGGCACCCTAGAGCTGAGCTAGGAAGATGTCAGGTTTGATGCACAAGGCCCTTCTCAAGAAAATTGGTAAGTAAATTAGTAATGGTTGAAATAAAGAAAGGGCTTAAACGCCTCTGTGCCTCACACTGGTAAACTAGGAGCACATTTGTCCATTTGGGTGTCTGTGGGGGAGAAAGAGTAAGTACTCAGAGGGAAGGCCACCTCAAGAAGACAGAAAGACGGAAGGTGAGAGGCTGGGCAGGAACCAGTGTCAGATAATGATGAGGCAGGCAGAAACGACAGGATTCAGGGTTCCATGGCTCGTCGTACATGGGGTCAGCAGCCGCTTGGAGTGAGAACTGACTCTGAACTTGACCTTGTGAGGGTGTAGCGATATATGACAAGAGGAGTTCTAGGGGGTGAAAAAATAATAAAGGGGTGACTTTCACAGAGGATTGGAGTACAGGAAGAGGAGACAGTTGATCTTGAGGGAAACAGAGGCAGAGATCTGACTGGAAACCACTGGAGACCAAATAGGGGAGAGGGTCCTGAGTTTAAAAGTGGGAGAAATCTACTCATTCTGCATGCTGATGGGACTAAGCCAGGGGAAGGAGGCAGCCAGAGGCACAGGGGAAGAAGCCATAGCCAGGCAGAGGCTGGGTTTTCTGGGAGAGCCTGGTGCTCCTGAGAGGACGTAAGGACGAGAGTGCCTTTCTGGTTGGCGTCTGTCTCCTCGGTGGCATTAGCTGCATCATGGCTGAGAGTGAGGGTAGGGAGCGAGCTTTGGAGGCTTATGGATGGAGGGGAAGCAGGTGACAGCTCTCTGTCCAGCAGGTGAGGCATGAGGGCTTGGGGCAGGAAAGGGAATGGTGAGCGAGGTACCTGAAGTGTCTGTGGACACAGGCTGGAGTGACGTGGAGGCCAGCAAGCAGCGAGGACAAAAGTAGGGCCTAGTGGGATATTGGGAGACCCTCAGGGCCACAGCTTGGTGGTAGGACCCTTGCTTGTATTCAGGAGGCTCTGTAGACCATACTGACCTGGCGCTCACTGTGTAACAGACTGACCTTGAACTTGTAGCAATCCTCATGCCTCAGCTTCCCGAGTCCTGGGATTTCAGACATATGCCAACAAACCTGGCTTCCTTTCGTGAATTTTGATCATACCAACTCATTCCGCCTCCTTTGACGTTGTCTCCCAAGGTAGATGGCTCACTTTGTCACCTCAAGTTCCTCAGTGAGTCCACTGCCGGTGGACACAGTTCTGCATCTTGCACACATGTACCAAGCTTGAGAAGAGCTAGTTCCAGAATCCAGTGAGGTCGCTCACCTCCACTGACTTGCTACCTGGAGTGTCCTTTCTGCCCCATTGGCCCCCGGCCTCTCCCCCACCTGCTTTGCGCACCCCTTGCTCCCTGCTGCCTGGCTGCTTTCTCTTTCCTGTCCTTCCAAGACACTTAGTCATGCTTTCTCCATTGATGAGTCCAGCCGTCTGCTCCCCAGGGAATTTCATGCTGCCTGCGTGTTTGCTCTTCCGACTGACCACAGATCTTCATGTGCGGCCCCCAAGCCAGGCCCATTCTGGCCATGGTAAACAATTAATTGCTGAAAAATCAAAATAGAAACCACACAGCTGTCAGGTCTTCTCCAATGTAGTTTAGAATCTACTGAAGAGCAAATGCAAACACATTATGAATTTTATTTTAAATAGTTTTTATGGCTCCTTTCTCCTCTGGACAATAAAAAGGAGAGTGGATGAAAGGAAACCAGACTCACAAACACAGCTGTGGGTTCTCGGCTCTCACTTGACTTGGGGAACTCTCCTACCTATGGTAAGCCAGGTACGACGGGGTGGATGATGGGAAGCAATGCACAAAGCAGCCTATATTTTCTTTTTTCCTTTTTCGGAAAGCCAGCTTATTTCTAAGACTCTGTCATAAACTTTTAGTGGGTACCAATAGTCACCTGCCATACACGTACCAAGTTGTCTGTATAGCCAGCAAACAGAGTCTGGCCATCAGCAGACCAAGCCAAAGAAGGACATTGGGGTGGCTCTGCCTTGCTGCTGCTGCTGATAACCTCTTGCTTCAGTTCCTCCAAGTCCCAGATCTTGATGCTGGGGCCAGTGGCAGCACAGAGCCAGTCTATATTTTCATTCTTATGATGGACACAGAACACAGATGGACAAAAGGAAAAAAAAATCATTCAAACCTAATCATTCAGAGATGTAATGACTTTATCATTTAGGTAATTTAGTCTTCTTCTGTATGTATGTATGTATGTATGTATGTATGTATGTATGTATGCATGCATGTATGCATGCATGTATGTATGCATGCATGCATGTATGTATGTATGTATGTATGTATGTATGTATGTATTTTTTGAGACAGGATTTTTGGCTGTAGTTCTGACTGTCCTGGAATTCCATTTGTATACCAGGTCAGGTTGGCTTCAAACTCACAGAGATCTGCCTGGTTTTGCTCCTGAGTGCTGAGATTAAAGACAGGTACCACCGTGCACAATTGGTTTTGGTTTTTGTTGTTGTTGTTGCTTGCTTGCTTGTTTGTTTTTTTTGAGACAGGGTTTCTTGCTGTAGTTTGGCTGTCCTATGTGTGCCACCGCTTTACAGACCAGGTCTCAAAGATCCAGCTGCCTCTGGCTCCCAAGTGCTAGGATCAAAGGCATGGGCCACCGCCACTGCTTCTTTTCTATTTATTTCAAACAAGGAAACCTTGTCAGCTTTTTCTTTGTATTTAGGGATTTTTGTTTAAGAACAAAACATGTTCAGTGTGGAAAGAGCAGAAAACATAAACGAGAAAAAGTCAAAATAGGGCATAAACTCCCTGAAGGAGCTCCCTGTTACAATGTGTCTTTCCTTTGGGTCTCCAGCTTCCCCGCTTCTCATTTTACACAAAAGATAAATAAACAGCCAGGTTCCCGCTCCCCGCCTCCCGTCCCATTTTGTATCAAATTGGAAAACAGACAGATAAGTGAATGCAAATATAAGGAAAGAAAGGGCTGGGATTCCAAGCTCAACCGCTCCGAGGTCGGTGGTCGGGTGTGGGAGCCTCTACTGCGGACTAAGGCTGCCCAGCATGTGGGTTCTCTGAGCCACGCTAGACAAAGAACAATTGTCTTGGGTTGCATGTTAAATCCAGTGAGCAAATCTTATGCCGTTTTATGTAACTTTATGATTTTTGTATTGGATCGCACTCATGGTTGTCCTGGGCTTCATGCAGCCTGTGGAACGTGTGTTAGACAAGCCTGAGTTCTAACGTCCCATGTGTCTGTCTGTTTTTGTCTTCTTTGTACCTTAAAAAACAAAAAAAACAAAAAAAACAACAAACCAGAAACAGCACTGTCCGGTTAGCTGGGAGCAGGTCAGTAGAACACACAGCCATCCCTAATATGGTGCAGGTTAATTTTCCTTGCCCATGATCTGTCATTAGCTGGGCTAAGGGAGGCCAAGAAAGAGCTTGGGGCGGAGCTGTGTCCTGTGGTTCCCTGTAGAATAAGAACAGCTTTTGAAATGACCAGTCTGCCCCTTTCTAAGATGTCCTGTACCTCAGTGAGGGACAAACTTTCCCCGGCAGCTTTGTATGGGCAGCGGCAGAGCAGTGCCCTATGCCTCTCAATCTTAAATGTAAATGCCCCGCCTCCAGTTTCCATAGCAGCCTGGAGTTCTCTCTGTGCAGGAGAGCCCTCAGAGGGAAGCAGGCGAAGGAGGGATGAGCCGAGGGACTGGAGTTTATGATGGCTCTAGAATGACTGGCTGAAGAGGTGCCAGGTCATTTCAAAGGACCGTGGGATCCCAGGCAGGGCAATCTGGTCCTGGACGTCTGGTCCATCTGAACTACTCATTTCCAGCCTTCAGGGCATCCGCCGTGCCCTGTGCTGGAAGCTGCTCTGAACTCCAGGAAGAGGAAGAGAGAGGCAGCTGATTCCCGAGTCAGACACGGGGATTATTTGTCGTCTTCATCCCTTCCCACTCCCCACCTCTATTGTTTAGAGCCAACTACTTTTATTTCAATTTAACATACACAAGCCATTGTTCTAGAAGTTTAAAATGTATTAGTTTAATTAAAAAACACTTTTCCGGTAATGTAAAGTTCATAGCCTGTGAGGCCACGAAACACGTTGTTTCTTCTCTGTTCCTGTACAGTATTAAGGGGATGGTCACAGCAGTGATGGGAGAGCCACAAGCCAGACGACACTGGCAGGCTCTCCTTCTGCTGCTGTGCCCAGAGGTGCCAGTGGAGAAACAGTCTTCCTGGACTTCCTGGACTTCCTGGACATACACTCCGGATGCTGGACCCAAGGTAGGAAGAAATGCAGTGGTTCCCCTTATCCACATGGGGACCTCATGGAGATACACAGTGATCACCTGGGGTGGTTGGAATATGCTTGATCCATGGGAAGTGGCACTATTAGGAGGTGTGGCCTTGTTGGAGGAAGTGTGTCACTGTGGGGGTGGGCTTTGAGGTCTCAGTGAGGAAGGGACAGTCTCTTCTGGTTGCCTTCAGTCAAGACTCTTGGCTCCTTCTCCAGCACCATTTCTGCCTGGACACTGCCATGCTTCCACCAGGATGATAATGGACTGAATCTCTGAGTAAATGGCCAGCTCTAAGTAAATGTTGTCCCTTATAAGAGTTGCCTTGGTCATGGTATCTCTTTACAGCAATGGAAACCCTAACTAAATCATGATCTTTAATCCATGGAGACCTTACTAGGCTTCTGGTAGATGCTTGAAAGCATAATACAAAATTCTATATATACTGTTTTCTCCCCTAAGTGATGTCAAAAACTCAACTTATAAATTAGACAGAGTGATACACAACAGTTACTATGAATGATATAGGGAAATTATAATGACATTGTCTTGAATTAAGAGTAGTCTATTGTAAATTATCACACACCTTCACCTTTTCCTGTAAGTTCTTACAGTATCTCAGCCCCCATCGTCTTACACTTGTGCTGGGAGCTGGGAGAACACAAAGAGTACCTGAACATAATCATGGTGGTACTGTGCCCATCAAGCTGACAACCGAGATGACTAAGTGTCTAGCAAGAGGGTGGTGTATGGGGCTAAATAGACGGCTCAGTGATTAAGAGAACAGGCTGCTCTTCCAGAGGACCAGGGTTCAATTCCCAGCACCCACATGGCAGCTCACACCCGTTTGTAACTCCAGTTCCATCCTCACAGACACGCATGCAGGCAAAGCACCAGTACATGGGGGCGGGGGTGGGGGGCGGGAGGTGGGGGATGGGGGGGGGGGTGGGGGATGGGTACTTTAGATAAAAGGATAATTCATATCTTAAGTAAGACAATAAGACAGTTCATCTGGTGCTCAGGATGTAGCTTCGTTGAAAACTTATTACTATAGCTGGGCATTAGAAGCATATGCCTGCAATCCTAGAACATGGGGAGGCTAAGGCAGAAAGATACACAAGAGTTCTGGTTTATAAAGTGAGTTTCAGGGCAGCCTTGTCTACATGCAGGGCTTCGTCTTAAGAAATCAAACCAAAATAAATCTTATGAATTATTTACTTATGGAGTTTTTCATCATTTTTTCAATATTTCTGGACTGCAGTTGGCAGCAGGTTACTGGAACAAGAGATGATTCCTTGTGGACAAGGAATGATTTCCGTCTTCCTGGGGCCAGAAATGCAGTCCAAAGAGTAACCGTGCACTACCATGCTGACTTTATATTGTATGGGGGGGATCAAGCCCAGAGCTTCCCACATGGATATTCCACCAACAAGCCAACTCGTGACTAGGGGAGCTTTCCTCTTCAATACCTCAATCCCCTGACAGTGTCTTCCCCTAACTAAACCAATGTTTCTCAATAATGGCTCATTATTGTCCCCTAAAGAACCCTTTCTGTTCCCGTTTTCCTAACTGATTCCTTTTTATATAATTATAGTACGTATATAGATATATATTTGACTGTATGATATATGTAACATTGCTTCCTATATTAAAAGTGTATGATTCTTTTTGTCTTCTGTACTGGTTTGTACTTGACACAAACTGGAGTTATCACAGAGGAAGGAGCCTCCCTTGAAGAAATGCCTCCATGAGACCCAGCTGTAAGGCATTTTCTTAATTAGTAATCAAGGGGGGAGGGCCCATTGTGGGTGGGGCCATCACTGGGCTGGTAGTCTTGGGTTCTCTAAGAGAGCAAACTGAGCAAGCCAGGGGAAGCAAGCCAGTAAGCAGCAGACCTCCATGGCCTCTGCCTCAGCTTCTGCCTCCAAGTTCCTGCCCTGTGTGAGTTCCTGTCCTGACTTCCTTTAGTGATGAGCAGTAATGTGGAAGTGTAAGCTGAATAAAACCTTTCCTCTTCTTGGTCATGATGCAGCAATACAAACTCTGACTAAGACATCTTCCAAGGACCAATTTTCCTTCTATTTGCAGGGGAACTGGACTCAGTGAGAACTACACGGCAGGAAGCAATATGGACAGCAACTGGTCCAGCCCCTCCCCATCACAGCAGAGGGAGGACAGGAATGGATAAGCATCAGTGATATCTAAAATTGCCTTTAGTGAGCTAGGGAGCTGACTCAGAGGGTCAGAATGCTGCCCTCCTTCCTACTTTTTTGGTTATTGGACTAGATAAAGGTTTCCAGGTTAAAGGTAACTTGCTGTCAGGACGTTGATGATGCTGCCGCATTGTGGTTGAGTTTCTGGTGAGCTGTATAGAGACGGATTCAGTTCTGATTCTCAGTCTGGATGCTCATGACTGTCTCCTTTGGATCCTGCCAGGTACAAAAGAAGCTCAGGACAAATGGCCAACTATGGTGCCTGATAGCACACAGAAGCACATGCTAGTCTCTAGGCTCTCTCGGCATCACAAGTACGGGTATCGGGTTACCTGAGTCTATGCGGTCATCCTGACTCAGCTCAGTGCTTCTTACTCCTCCCCTACCATAAGGTTCTCCAGCTCACAGGTTTCCCTTCCCCCAGCTTCTCCTTCCTATATAACCTGCCATTTCAGCCATGTGCTCTCTTGGCATCCTCCACGCCCCCCACACACACTCTTTTAGCCTTCTCTCTCTCTTTGCCCCTCTCTCTTGGTCTTCTCCCCTTCCTCTCACCCCCGGCCTCACATGGCCTGGTTTGATCATCTTTAGTCTACTATTTAATCCCTGCTCAGGGCTCTTCCGGATGCCATGGCTGTACTCTCCCTCACATCTACAATAAAAACCTTTCCCCAATCACACCCTGGAGTGGTCATGTCCTCAACTTACACATCTGTTGCCCACCTCACAACACACATACTATACATATCCCTCATGTTTTGGCATTTCAAGACATGACCGGGAGAGTATATGCAGCTTTTTTTTTTTTTTAATTCCTTCCTGCTTGGCAGGTACTTGGAGAGCCTTTAAAATCTGAAAACAATGTTCTTCAGTGGGTATCATTTTCTTCTATTATCTCTCGATGGTGCCCTCTTTATTTTCTTTATACTCTCATCTATGTTGCTGTTCATCCCCCCAGCTGTACTTGTTGGCACGTGCTTTTCGAGTTTTGAATGTTCTGTTTATAACCATCCAATTCCTGCTTCAAGGGACATGCTTTTCTTTTTCACTTCCAAGATGCCATGGGTGGGCTTGCAAGCCTTTCTTCTGTTTCCTGCTTTCTTCCTGCTTCTCAAATCTCCTCGTGAGATTTCTTTATGCTCTGTCCTTAGATGCCTGGAGTTCCTTGGCGTCATTTCCATCTTTAAAAACAAGGACAGGGATACTGAGGAGTGGCTACAGGAGACATCACTATAGGACATCTGGGCTTTGGCTAGGGTTTGTGCTACCTAAAATCTTCAAGTACAGTAGGTACATTTTCTCTTGGTCTGTTTCTTCAGTTTTGGTTCCTCCAGAAAACGTATGCCCAGGTTTCAGCCTGGAGCGTATAGACCTAGCCACCAACGGTAGGAACAGAAGTCGTTTGAGGATGGGGACTTTAGATAAAGACCATTCAGCAAACATCCTGCCTAACACCTTGACTTTCAGTTGTGTATGACTTGTCAACTCTGTCTGCTGTGACTCAGCCCAGGCACCTTCATACATTATTAAAGCAGGGTTCTCACCTGGCTGGAGCTCACTTGACAATGCAGGGAATGGGTGTAGCAGCCGCCACACTAGGCTGTGGGATGCTGTGATCTGAATGCAGAGATAAGCGCAGGTCAAGCCAGCCTGCTGTGTAAGCAGGTCAGGGAGGGCTTCTCTGGCCCTGCAATAGGACTTTTCCAAGATATGGTTGAGAGGGTTTGCTGTAGATATGAATGGGGGCCGTGAGAGGGGGGGAGAGCAACAGAGAACAGAGCGGGCAAGTGGTCCGAGAGGATCAAGAAGGGAGATAGCCAGGAGGCAAGAGATCAGGAGGGTACATAGCCAAAATGTCTGAGTTACATAAGAGACTATATGAAGGTGGAGGGGGCAGTGGAGCCCAGCCCCAGGAGGGAGAGGTTTAGGGTAGGGGACAGGGTGAGAAGTGCTGGGCGGAGCCGCAGGTACTAAGGGAGACTTGTCCAGTTTCTTTGAGTCTTAATGGCACCTACTGAGCTCAGAACTGAATTAAACTGATGTTTGTTCTGGAAGTGGGTATGTCAGACACGCTGTGCTTATGTGTGTCTCTGAGAGGCAACCTGTCACAGACTCCACCTGTCACAGACTTTCAGGGTGGCTCACAATGGTTTCCATAGATAAAGCAGAGCTCCCTTTGCATTTACAGATCGCCATCCCTTGGAATCCACAGGGGTTGCCCAAGTGCTACAGTTGGAAAGTCATAGTTGAAGGTCAAATCCGGGTCTCTTGACTTTCATTCTTGCCTTCTGGACAAATTTAAATGCCATTGCTATTATTATTAACATCGACACATAACAGCAGCACACTGTAACTGCCGTTGTCTCAGTTCCTGCTTCCCATCAGTGACTATTTTATATCCACAGCCTTTTACAATAGTTACAGCTGAGTATTTCCCGAATGAGCAGCGAGGACTCTCGCTTTTATATTACGGACCAAAATCTCAGATTTATCACATTTTTGACCCCTAAGAAACTGTATTAAAAATAACTGCACCGTGTATGTTTGTCAAGCTTTAATTACATTTCACAGCACTGGGTTGGTAACGTGTCTATGTAAGAAAAGACCAATATTTATCTGCAGGAAAGGCGATCTCGGGAAGGAAGGAAGGAGGCCAATGGCCACCCTGTGGGACACAGCTAAGCTAATCACGAGGTGGGCTGAGAGGGTCGTGGCACAGAGGGTCTTCTATCTGTCTTGGGTAGGGGGAGGACAAGAGGATATGGACTTCAATTTAGCCTTGAGGGATGGAAAACAGGCAGATGGAAGGAGGTAAGGCAAGGGGGAACTGGCGATGGGGTAGAAACTCCCAAAGACATTCTAAAAGAAAGAGCTAGCATGGCATGAGCAAGCACCCCGTGACACGGCCATCTTTGTGCCCTAGGCCTCACCCAGCCCTACTCTGTACATTGATGTTAGGACGAATGTTCCTTGAATGGATGGATCATCAAATACTAATTGGATGTGAGTGAAGATGACTTTCTAGGCACCGTTGAGTACAGTCTGTTGTTGGATGGGGCTGTGTGTGTGCGTGACTGGCCTAGAGACCCATGGGGTCTGTTGTGCCATTTGGAACTGGGACAGGAAGGGTGTGGCTCTGCTTCTTAGTCTGAATATTAATATTGACATCTGAATGTTGCAGACTGAACGTTGCAGACAGTTCCTGCAGAACCAGTCCCAGGTGTCTCAGGAAGCTTGGGGTGAGTGGGGGAGGTGGGTGGGTGTGGTAGAGTTGCTGCCTTTGACTGCTGTCAGGCTCAGGTCACTGTCAGCTCTGTTTTAATGAGCTTCTAAGCTGGGAGACTTGCCCACTTCCCTAGACACTCCCCTTGCTCCGCCAGCGCTCTCTCTCTCTCTCTCTCTCTCTCTCTCTCTCGCTCTCTCTCTCTCTCTCTCTCTCTCTCCATCTCATTTCCTTATCACAGTGACTCCATGAAAGAGGCCATCAGGCAGGGAAACAAAATCATCTTGGTGGGTGGTGAAACATGGTCCTGGTGGGCGGGGAAGCGTGGTCTTGGTGAATGGCAGAACTGAGTTCAAACGTGGGCTGGGTGGCTATTTTCTTTTTATTAATTATGAAAATTTATGAGATCTCCTGGAGCTGAAGTTTCACTCAGGTTGTAAGCTACCCTACGTGGATACTGGCATCCAAACTCAGGTTCTCTGGAAGAACAGTGCATGGATGGAGATATATATATATATATATATATATATATATATATATATATATATATATATCTCACCAGTCATTTATTTTATCTCAGATTCTCTTTTTGTAAAGTTTCTTGAGTACAGCCAGATTATAATCTCAAATGATTTGTATAGAAATAATAAGTTTCTAAAAGAGATCTAATAATTTTTTTTAATTAATGAATCCACCAGTTATCAAATCTGAGCTTGGTTTTCTGGGATGCTAGTTGGCTTATAGGTAGCCATTTTGTCCTCTGTGTCAGGAAGTTTCCTTTTGGCTTAGCATTTCAGCTGATAAGAGCTGTCTCTTTGCTGTGTGCTCCCATGGCAGAAAGGTCACTGGCCCTATTCCTAAGGTTTCTTCCACCTTCATTTCCTCATTGCTCCTCATTTCCTCATCGCCAAGTCCTGTCAGTTGAGGGACTAGAATTTGACAGAAGAACTTTGGGGGCAGGGAGGAATACGCTTACTTCACCGAGTCCTAAACTATGTCCTTTCACACATCTGCCAAGCTCCTGATATTCCTGGTCATGGTCAACAGTATCTCATCCATCATATTGCTATCCTCTCACTGTTTTTCATCCCATCGGGAACACAAAAATGCTGACTTCCTCTTTGCCCTGTCCACTGTCATGTCCTCAATGCCTGGTACAGTTTCTGACAGGCAGAACACCTTTGGTGGAACAAACTTTAGCTGAATTTTCATGCTCGTGTTTTCTTGTTCGATCCTTAGTGCCCAGAACAGTGCCTGGCACATGAAAAGGAGCTGTTGAATGAACTAATGAACGAAGCAACAAACGTTAGACATTATTCGAAGGTGAGTGAATACCATGACCTTGAGACAGCTGCACAAAATGGAGAAGACAAGAGATGGGGGCTGTAGGAGAGAAGGAGGATTCCTAGCAAGTCAGACACGTGTTGGCTAGCTCTCTGGCCCCACATTCTCAGTTTTATAGATATTTACAGGTGTGTTTGGGGGTGGTGCTTAGGAAACATGCAGGAATAAGGTAAACAAGAACCACGTCTACAGGGAGCTCAGGTGCTTTTAGGAACGTCTCTATGGACTTTGCTGCTAACTGGGGATAATTCATTGGAGAGTTGAGCTGTGGCTCATGAAGGAACTACCTACTTCTCTTCCCCTTGCACCAGTCTGACTGGGAGTCAGCCAGGGAAGTCACTGAGACCTCCTATAGACAGAGCCTTTGATGGGTGCCCACCCATGTGGACAGAGGGAATATAGGACCAGGCCAGGGAGGTCAGAGACCTCCCACCCCAGGAACCTCGTCAAGTTGGAGAACCAATGGGAAGCACCTGGAGTTGGGATGAGCTGGTCAGAGGCAGTAGGGTGCCTGATGCTTCATGTGGGATTTGTATCAGGCACCAGGACACCAGGCCTCTGGCGATCTGGGTACCTGAGGGTGCTTCATGCCACCTCTCTGAACTCCAGCTACATGTTATTGTTCTGCTGATTCTTTCAAAAATATTGTTATTACTTATTTTGTGTGTGTGTGTGTGTGTGTGTGTGTGTGTGTGTGTGTGTGTGTGTGTGCATGTGGAGGGCACCCTCTTGTGTCATCCATCTTTTCTTTATTGGATAGTGCCTCTCATTAACCCAGTATTTAAAAGTTAGGCTCAGCTGGCCCCAGTGACGCTCAGTGAGCCCCAGGAATCTATCTTTCACCACCTCCTCAGCACTGGGATGACGAACATGTACCATCAACCCCAGTTTTTACAGTGTGGGTTCTGCAGATATAACTCACATTCTTGTGCTTGCATGACAAGCAACTTACTGGCTGAGCTGTCCTTGCAGTTCGTGATCCCACATTTTTCAGAAAGCCCTTTGGCATAAAGTTGACTTCTCGTTGACAGGTTTGGAAATCAGTCCAGATCGGCTCACTGTGGACTCAATGCCCTGATGAGATTTCCTCATACCACTACCTTGACATGGATTTGATATTCTCCCTTAGAAGAATTCTACAGCAAAATATCCTTCAAAGCCCTTTGAACTTTTCAATAGTGCAGCCAAGCCACAAAGAAACAATCACCTGTCAGGCTGGTGTTTCAAATATACACTGAAAGCCAGCAGACATTTTTTTTTTGAGTGTGTGGTGTGGATGGGTGTGAATTTTAAAGAGAAATCTGGGCTGGGGAAATGGCTTTATAGGTAGAGGACTTGCTATGCAAGCTTGGGGACCTGTGACCCCAGTGCGCGGCAGGTGGATCCCTGGGGCTTGCTGGCCAACCAGTCTAGCCGAATTGGTACTTATAGATTCGACAAGAGCCTGACTCAGAAAATAAAGAGGAGAAGCAATCAAAGAAGACACAGAACTCAACCTCTGCCGTTTACATGCCTGCACACATGTCCATGTGTGCCCGCGTGCGCACGCACACACACACACACACACACACATCATGGGTTGAAATAGTACATGTGCCCAGTGTTGTCCCTACACAGGTGACAAGCAACAGCTAGTGCATGGTATCAGAGCCTGTCCTCAGAGCCCCTGCAGGAGCTGACTGGTTTGGAAGTAAGGTGTTGGCACAGTGCAGACTGCCTGGGCACTGACTGAGATGTGGATCCGGGAATAAGCTGGCTGAGGCAGGCGATGGCCCACTGGCTCTGTCCAGGCTGCTTCTGTTCCCAGCACTGTTACAGCACAGAGATGTGCAGACCACGGTTTCTCCTTAGTCTATGTGCTATCCCTGTGTCCTGGGAATCTGGAGGGCAGGGTTTCTGTTACTGCTTGGTGTCTGGAGAGTGGAAGGTTAGGGACGGGATGGTCTTCATTGTCATGACCTCTCATTTCCCTGGGATGAAGATGCTGGCTCATGGCAGCTCATGTAGAGCCATGGGTCACCACTCTACACAGAGGACAGACAGGGGGTAGTGTGAAGCTGTAGCTTCTTCATCTAATAAGGCAGGGCGACAGTACCTCTGGGCTGAGGGACAGGCTCTACGTAACATACAGGAAGTCTGTTGCACACTTACCACAGTGATACATAAACAAGTACTATTGTTCAGGGGGGTGTGTGTGTCCGTGTGTGTCCAGGGTAACTCATACTATATGATGGTGTCCAGGCCCATATTCTTGTCTGGACTCTAAAACAGGGCTATAGACTGGGGTGGCCTAGAGGAGGAACACAAGGGTGTGGATAAGTGTGATGGATGAGGCTGGGTGGGGCTGAATAGGGCTGGGTAGGGCTGTATAGGGATGGGTAGGCCATTTTGTTGGTGGCGGGTTGGGACTTACAGATTACGAGGGTTGTACAAATGCTACTCTCCACCACCCTCCCCACCACCGAGGCTTTGTCCCTGTGGTCCGAGCCACTTGCTGTTCAAGAACTTGACTGATGGCTTGGCAGCTGCTGTCATGCTTGTCATCTCATCATTCCGGAGGTAGAGACAGGATCAAAAGATCATGAGTCTGAGGTCAACCTGTGCTCTGTAATGGGACCCTGCCTCAAAACCAAAACAAATGAAGTCAAGGAAGCCTCCAGGTGTGCGCTGACTCTGTTCTTAGACAAAGGAGTTGGCAAGGCTGCCTCCTTCACAGGGCCTGGACAGTACCTAGCAGAAGACGCTCTCCCTGATGCATGGGTGGCTGCCATGTTTCTGTCTTTATATGTCTTCCCTCTGTGATTGCCTGGACTAAATATTTCATCTTCTTCTTATAAGGATGCTAGTCGTAGTGGGTTGGGTCTGTCCTGATCTCGTTAAAATCTATCCTTTTAATGAAATCCTCTTCTGAGACCATGTCTCTAGACACAGTGGCAGTCTGGGACCCTAGAATCATGTGAATTGGTGGATGGAGAGACAGTCTTCAGTCTGCACAGCAAGGATGCAATGGTTCTTGGAGCTGGGCTGATGCTAACGCCTCCTGGCTCACCTAAGTCACAGAAGACTGGGGAAGGAGTTTTTGGCAAGTCTTGGGAATTTTTGTTTGTTTTGTTTTGTTTTGTTTTTCAATGAGCTAGCCCTATGCTTCTGAAGTCCTTTCCCGGCTGAGCCTGGAAACCCCTCCACAGACCCAACCTGGGTTTTCCCAGCTGGCTGCTGTTTTGTGCCCTCCTGTTCTTCATCATTAATTAGTTGAACAGCCCTGAACCCAGGGGGTGGCAGTCTTACTTGCAGAGAAGGTCCCATAAGGGTTCATCAGGCTTTGTCTTCAGGTTTTTCCACAAGATACCCAGGGCCAAAGCTGGCAATGGGCAGCGTGAGAAAGCCGGTGCGTTCTGTGAACTTTCAGTGTTCCAACTGTCTCAGGATCAATAGTATCCCAATTCCCTTCCACTGTTGATCTTGGCCGTGGAAGAGCAAATGCTCTATTGTGGTGAAGCGCAGCTTGCAATGAGTGATGGGACTGTGTCCACTGCTGCTAGCTTCACTTTTTCACTTGCCTTTGCTTCAGAGAAGGACATTAGGTAATGATTACAGCACACAGAGCCCTGCTTCCCGGCAGCCATTGCTGCGGTGAGCACTCCCATGCCTGTTTGAAAAATCTGAGGCTCAGAAAGGTGAGGCAGCTTTCTCAAGGACACAGAGCGAGGAAAGGAGGAGAATTTTTTCTGACACTGAAGTTTCTACTCTACTGTTCTTTTCTTTGTCTGATCCAGGGGTGTGGCACCATTTGGGTTCTGTTGGCACTGCAGAGGGGGAGGTCACTGTGCTGACTAAAGAAGGGGACATGGCTTGGAAGGATTCTAACATGCATGGCCATGTGATGCACATCAAGACCCTGTCTCAAAAAACAAAACAAAACAAAACAGTGACAACAACAGAACAAAAAAGAAATGTGCTGGAGAGATGGCTGGGCAGTTAAGAGCCATTGGTGTTCTTGTAGAGGACCCAGGTTTGGTTTCCAAAAACATGGCAGTTCACAACTCTCTGTAACTCTCGTCCCAGGGTGTCTTGGTTTGGGTTTCTATTTCTGTGAAGAGACACCATGTCCATGGCACGTCTCTTAAAGGAAAACATTTAATTGGTGTTGAACTGTCTACCAGAGGCTATCCTCGGAGACCTTCGGCCCAGCCTGGTGGGAGGGTTCAAGGGAAGGGGAAAGGGCACAAGCAGGGAGGGGAAGTGCCCCCACTCTTCTGTTCCTCTCGTCCAGGACAGAAGGGTCTTCCAGGTAGCGTGCCAACAGACAAGAGACTCCAATGACACAGCTTCAGTGATGGTGCTGTCCAGGGAGGGAGAGGGTCAGGGCACATTCACTCACAGCTTTCAGAGGTTTTGAAAAGAAAAAAAAGAGCGCCTTGGGGGGTCCAGGCCGCCTGGCGTTTTGATGCTGTCGGTGTGGGTCATAATGGTGTTGGGAGGTAGGTTAAACACGTGCTGAGGAATATCCTGGATTCGCACTGTGGCTGCTTGGTCGCTGGTGGTATTATTCCTTATAGAAATAATGTCCTCCTGAAAGCACACAGAGACCACGGCCCTGCAGCTCTCCTCCCCATCCATGAATTATGGCTGCCCTCGTATGGCCAGGATGAGATTCTCAGGGCAATGGGAAGCTAAGCCCTTCAGAAGTTGAACGATCCCCTGGCCCCATCTTTGATTGCATCGTCCTCCCACGTGGGTTTGATCCTTTCTTTGAAGAGATGAAAGTCACTGTGATCTGTCAGGACCCCAGGACGGACCATGTGGCTGTAAAACTTCCAGAACTGCTCCACAGAGGCGAAGGCGCCAATCGGCTGATGTTCTGCTCTGTGAACTGGTGGGATGCAGGGGGTGGGGTCCCCTAGAGCAACAAAAGGTGAAGCGCTGCAGGGATGCTCTGCTGGTCCAGGGACAATAGTCTCCCTCCTGCTGCAGCTCTGGCTCTGGCTCTTGGCTCAAACCGTTTCTTCCTTTCAAATCATTTAATCCCAACCTAGGGTTTCCACCCCACCTTTGATCATTCAGTTCCCAGATGAGACACACACAGCCTTTAGCACCACCAGAGCTGGGGAGACAGCAACCACTAAGCTATTAGACTCTACTTTCCTATTGATAACCCCAAATTATTATTCTATGACCACCTGGGCTACTCTTAACTCCCATTGGCCAGCCCTCAGGGCCACATTCTTATGGCTCACCTAACCCATGGCTCCTTCTTCTCTAACTTCTCCTTCTCATGGTTTTCCTCCAGCCCCAAAGCCTATGAAGCCTAAACCCTGCCTATGCGTCTTCTACCCAGCTATTGGCTGTTGGCATCTTTATTTACCAATCAGAAATAATTTGGGGGCAGAGTCACTTGGGGCTGTGGACAGACCCCAGGTCTTGGGGGCCTACACATGGCATTACAATTGCCAGCAAGACCAAACCTGAACACTTGTCACCACCTTTCTGCATGCCGCTTTCTTTATTCTGATCATGGTCTCCATTGTCACCGTCTTTTAAGGTGTCTCGCCGCCTCTGTCACTACTGCTTCACTGTGTGTGTGTGTGTGTGTGTGTGTGTGTTTTCCAAGACAGTTTCTCTATGTAGTCCTGGCTCTCAGGTAATCAACCTCAGACATTTGCCTGCCTCTGCCCCTGGAGTGCGGGGATTAAAGGCTTGCACCACCACTGCTGGGCCGGAGGTTTAGTCTTCTACTTCCATCTAGGGCTGAGCTGTGGGCTGCTTTGTCACCTACAACAGTCACTTATTCTGAGCGCTTGTCCAGCTAGGAGTCTCCACAGTCAATGCTGCATAAACGAAGCTTCCTGGACAAAGGCTGGCAGCAGCAGCATCTGAGGGCACAAATGCAAACATTTGGAAGGCGATTTGACAGTCACATTATATCCATTTAGCAAACCTTAGCAGTACCTTCCCCACCAGGGCCTATGAACTCACCAGGCACAGCTTTCCTCCCAGTTTAAGGCACTCAAGGTGTGTTCCCTACTGCGGAGTGGCCTTAATTCCAAATGGGAAGTCACTGGCTGCAAGCACGACCGTGCTAACTTGTGCCAGTGAGCACAGCTTGGCATGCTGATGGCTGAGTACACTGTGTGTACAGGTGAGCAGGACCACTGACAACAGTTCTTCCCCAGCGGACTTTATACTAGACGGTGAAGAGAGGCTTCCCCTTACTGCAGCCCTATTTCTGCATCTCCTGCAACCAGTACACGTGATGTTCTCAGCAACTGATCTTTAGTTTTGGGATGCAGCCAACAGCAATGACAATAACGTGTATTGGGACTTCTGGGGTAGTTAATCCTTAAAAATTTTAAGCAACTTTTATTTGGCATGTGTGATAACTTTTGGGAGTTATGTCTCTTCGTACATTGTGGGTTCCCGGGATCAAACTTTGTCAGGCTAGCACAGCACTTTTACCTGCCAAACCATCTTGCTAGATACTGTGAGGATTATCTGGATGGTGAGCTTGATTGGATCTTGAATTTCCTAGCAAACGAACCCCTGGACAAGTCGATGAAGGAATTTCTAGGTTGAGTTCATCGCATTGGGACCATCATCTGAAATCCTGAATGCAGTCAACAGTCTTCCCTGGTCCAAATAAAGAAGAGAAGCAAGCTGGGCACTAGTGTCTGTCTGTCTGTCTGTCTGTCTCCTTCCCCTCCCTCCCTAACCCTCCCTTTCTTTCCTCCTCTCCCTGTCCCTCCTTTTCTCGCTCTTCCTCCCCTTCCCTTCCTCTCTCTTGCTCATCTGTCTTCTCTCCCTCTCCTCTTTTTTCTCTCCCTCCCTCCTTCCCTTGCCCTCCTCTCCCCTTCCTCTCCCCCTCCACCTCTCTTCTCTGGTTCCTGACCAAGGATGTACCACGACCAGACCAGCCAGCTCACATTCCTGCCACCACCATACCTTCTCTGACACAGTGGTCTTTGTCCTTGGACTGTGATCCAGGATACACTTTTTCCTCCTTAAGTCGATGTCGTCATGCACTTTGTCACAGCAGTGGGAGACATAACTAATACTTGAGGACTAGCCTACCTCTTGTTCGGGCATCTGCACATGCCTTCTCTTACCGTCTGTGTGCGGGGTACTCTGTGTTTCAACACCTTAGCTGATGTTCTCACATCACAGATTGCTGTAGGGTTTTCCCAGTCATGCTTAGGTATCATCTGCACCATATCCAACTATGAAACTCACATGAATACGATCTCACAAGGATGTGACAGCTGTTCCTGGCCCCTGCACCTTATGTGCACTGATTTTCCACCAGTGTACTTTTCCATCTTTTACATACTTTAAAAAATCTGCACAACAGTCAAGGCTAGTATTGCAGATAGAAGCCTTTTTACAGAGTGTGGGTAGGCACTCCAAAACCCCCTCCCCATGCACTATTCCAGGCAAATGAGAGTTGGTCTCAGGTTTCAGCTGCTAGGGGAAACAAAAGGGTAAAGTGGAAAAAAAAAACCAATAGAAATGTGGGGACAGCAACATGGATGGGAAGCAATACCTTATCATTCTTCGTGAGCTGTCAGCGTTCCTCATCCCGAGGTATTGCTATGTGGCTGCTGAGCATATCCCATATCTTGGGGGAGGGGGAGGAGCTTGGTCAGACTGGCGCACTCTGCTTGGTCTAGCCGGGTACTAAGCAGGGGCAAGTTCAAGATCTCATCTGCTGTGCCGGGAGCAGTTATCTGGGTCTGACAGCCTGGGCGGTGAGCTGCATCTGGCTGCTGGCCTCCTTCAGTCACACCCAGCTGCTGAAAGGTCCTAGACCAGGCAAATAAGGTCCAACTTCAGGGCACGAGTAGACATCAGTCACATACTCTGGGACGCGCTTCATCGTTCTTCCCTGTGCTGTCCTAGCATTTGTACTTTTGATGACTGACCAGGCTTTAAGGCCTATCAGAGGTTCATGATCACCGGATTTGGCTCCCAAGTGAATTGTCTCATACCACTTTGGTTCAACACAAGTCCTGCCACATTTGCCTCCACTTTGATGCTCAAAAGTCCCTAGAATGAGAAAACAGTCTCTGACTACAGCTTCATGCTTCCCACAGTGGAGAAATGTACACAGCATTCCCTTGAGAGATCATTGCTCAACCTATACCAGTGGTTCCCATGTGGGTTGATATCAGATATCCTGCACATCATATATTTACATTATGATCCATGACAGTAGCAAAATTACAGCTATCAAGTAGCAATGAAAGTAATTTTATGGTTGGGGGTCAGCACAACATGAGGAGCTGTATTAAAGGGTTACAGCATCAGGAAGGCAAGAACTGGTGTTCTAGATCAAACACACCTTTTCAGCAGCCCCGCCATGTCAGACCTCTGTCATTCCCAGTACCCACTGCTCCTGGTGCTCCTGGGGGCTTCCAGGAACCAAGGCACAGCTGCCATCCACCCATGCCCAAACTTTCTTCACATTTGTAGAGGACCAGTCAGCCTACAATTTAACAGGTGAGTCCTGCATGGTCCTCAGCTGCAGACAGACTCCGTTAAGGAAGCAGCTAGGGCAGCAGCTCCCTCAGGATACCTCTTTCTGCCATAGCAGCAAACACAAGGGGAATTATCTGTACTTCTTCCACCCCTTTGGTAAACTGTTATTCAGTTCAAAATCTCTTCAGAAGCACATAAGCATAATAATTGGCTTTCTGTGAAATAGTTCCGTAGGATCTTTGGATTGACACAAATCTTGACCGTTTGCTTTTTTCTTTGTTTGAGATGGGGGTTTCTTTGTGTAACCCCGGATGTCCTGGAACTCTCTGTAGACCAGACTACAGACGGGACTCACAGAGATCCACCTGCTTCCTGGGAGTGCTGGAATTCAAGGCCTGCACCACTACCACCACCACCACCTATACCACCACCACCAACACCTCCACCATCATCATCACCACCACCACCACCTCCACCACCACCTCCACCTCCACCACCACCACCACCACCTCCACCTCCACCACCACCACCACCACCAACAACACCTCCACCTCCATCTTCACCACCACCACCACCACCACCACCACCTCCTCTTCCACCACCTGGTTACCATTTACCTTTGAGTAACCCAGGGAGACTCCTTTATCGAATTTCCCCCTTTCTCACCCACTCCTGACTGCCTAGGCATCTAACATGCAGTTTCAATGCCAATCTAAGTCATTCAGATTCACTGTAGCCTTTTATACATTAGAAGGCCTGGACTCCACCATGGGGCTTAGCAAAGCCTCAAATCCCCCATGCTTATTCTAAGGTCCCTCCTGAATCAGCCTCTTTCTTAACTCTTTGGCAAACGCAGTCTGATAGAAGAAGAAGGAAGAGGAGGAGGAGGAAGAGGAGGAGGGGGGAGGAGGAGGGGGACAAAGAGGAGGAGGAAGAGGAGGAAGAATGAGAAGAAGGAGAAGGAGAAGGAGGAGGAGGAGGAGGAGGAGGAGGAGGAGAAGAAGAAGAAGAAGAAGAAGAAGAAGAAGAAGAAGAAGAAGAAGAAGAAGAAGAAGAAGAAGAAGAAGAAGATTCTTTGTAAAGATGGAATACCCATAGTTGCATATTATTAGCCATGCAGGATCAATATAACTGCTACCATAGCAAGGAGGCGTGCAGTTCCATCATGCATTGGAGAAGATGGCTACTTTGGGATTATCCCCACAGATACTTAAAGTAATCTTAGCCTCAGTTGCATGTCTTTTCATCCTAGCAGCAAAGAAACTACTTCCTCCCAACCCAGTCTTGGTTCTTTCCTAGGGAGATGTGAATGAACATCTGTTCACCGTAGACCAGGTATCAATAACAGACCAAAGGAATGTGATGTCTTGGTCACGGTTCCCATTGCTGAGATGAAACACCATGACCAAGAAGCAAGTTGGACAGGAAAGGGTTTATTCAGCTCACACCCCCACATCACTGTTTATCACCAAAGGAAGTCAGAACAGGAACTCACACAGGGCAGGAACCTGGAGGCGGGAGTTGATGCAAAGGCCATGGAGGGTGCTGCTTACTGGATTGGGTCCCCTGCCTTGCTCAGCATGAGCACAGTTTATGAGTTATAGAACTCAGGATGACCAGCCTGAGAAAGGAATGACACCACCCACAATGGGCTGGGCCCTCCCCCTTGATCACTAATTGAGAAAATGCCTCACAGCTGGATCTTATGGAGGCATTTCCTCAAGGTAGACTCCTTTCTCTGTGATAACTCCAGCTTATGTCAAGTTGACACACAAAACCAGCCAGTACATGCATCTACCCAGTCATAGCTTGGTGGGCCACTGAATTCAACGGGGGTTCCTTACAGGGGCTTGGACAACTTATGGGCAGTTAAACCACTGAAGAAGAGCCCTTCCTGCCCTGGTAATTGTAACTCTTCACATATCCTCGTGCAGGGGACGGATCCGTTACAGCTCCTGAGCCTCGTGTTCCTCATAACCCATCCCTGCTCACCACAAGGCGATGTTAGTGGGCCCAGCCCTGTATGTGACACGGCAGATGCTCTGATTATAAGAGCGCAATGGCTAGGTCATGCCTGGAGAACAGAATCCCCAAACTGGTCACATTCCGAGGTTTTAGGTGGGCAAATTGGGGGTGGGAGGAGAGACACTAATTTATAGAAATGCAATGTCTTAAAAAGGAGAAATGAAGCTGGACACGGGGCACACAACTTTAACTCATAACACAGAAGCAGTCTCCATAAATTTGAGACTGGTGTGGTCTATACAGTGAGTTCCAGGCCAGCCAGGGTTGTGCAGTGAGACCCCGAATAAATAAAATCTGTAACTTCAGTGAAATAAGTTTTTTAACGCTTGCCTTTCTGGTCTGAGCTAGCACTAAAGCTGGACTCTGGTGCTGATTCATTTTGTAAATTAGAGGGACAGTTTACATGGAGTCTTCATGCAGTCCAACATCACTTACCTGTGTCAGAGGAAGGGGTGAGCTGGAGAGGAATGAAAGTGTGTTTACCACACACTGAGCACTAAGCAGCAGTTGATAGGCCACTCTCTGTCATCAAGGAGACTAGTCAATCAGATTTATGCTTGCAAAATGTCGATGTTTCTGTGCACTGGTTTCTAACCAGTCTCCAGGGGTCTTAAGACAGCTGCATTGTGGGGATGCTGCACTTCAGGAGGAATATGGCATCTGTGATGACCAATACTGTCAACTGAAGAAGGTCTATAATCACCCAAGAGATGACCCCACAGGCTTGTCTGTGAGGAAGTTTCTAGAGTGGGTTAGAGGTGAGAAGACCTATTCTATGTGTACTCTCCCCAGGGCTGGCACCGGTGAACTAAAACGGGAAAGTGAGCTGAGCATAGCATTTCTGCTTCCTGACTGAAGCGCTGTGGGGCATCTCATGCTCTTGCCATCACTCTTCCATGGTGATAACTGCTCTCAGACTGTGACCTGACAACACTGTCTTCCCCTAGCCAACTTTTGTCAGGTATTTTGTTAGAGCACTGAGAAAAGTAGTTAATATGGCATCTTACAAGGAGTGTCTGAAACAGAGTGTTTGGGCTATCTCAGTCTTCCATGGTAGCTATAACAAAAATCCAAGTGTTCTCCAAAACATTAGAAAAGCTTTAGACTCCACACGAAGTATTTGTTTCATGGATAGTTTATGCATACAGAGGTAATTTTATATACTTTTTTTGTTTATTTTTTAGACAGGGTTTCTCTCTGTAGCCCAGGCTGTCCTAGAATTGGCTGTGTAGACCAAGCTGGCCTTAAACTCAGAGATCCTCCTGCCTCTGCCTCCTGAGTGCTTGGGATTAAAGGCACACGCCACCAGGCCAGGGTATTATTTCCTTTTAAATTTAATTTTAAACTATGTATATATGTATCAGAATGTTGATTTGTGTACTTGAGTACAGTGTCCTCAGAGGCGAGAAGAGAGTGTTGGGTTCCTTGAGGCTCGATGCAAAGACAATTTTGAGCTCCCTATATGGGTGCTGGGACCTGAATCTAGGTCCTCTGGAAGCATGACACTCTTTTTTTTTTTTTTTTTTTATTATTAACTTGAGTATTTCTTATATACATTTCGAATGTTATTCTTTCCCTGCTTTCCGGCAAACATCCCCTCCCCCCTCCCCTTCCTTATGGGTGTTCCCTCCCAACCCTCCCCCCATTGCTGCCCTCTCCCCAACAGTCTAGTTCACTAGGGGTTCAGTCTTAGCAGGACCCAGGGCTTCCCCTTCCACTGGTGCTCTTACTAGGATATTCATTGCAACCTACAAGGTCAGAGTCCAGGGTCAGTCCATGTATAGTCTTTGGGTAGTGGCTTAGTCCCTGGAAGCTCTGGTTGGTTGGCATTGCTGTACATATGGGGTCACGAGCTCCTTCAAGCTCTTCCAGTTCTTTCTCTGATTCCTTCAACAGGGGTCCCGTTCTCAGTTCAGTGGTTTCCTGCTGGCATACGCCTCTGTATTTGCTGTATTCTGGCTGTGTCTCTCTCATGAGCGATCTGCACTCACATTTTGATCATCCGTCTTGAGTTTCATTTGTTCTAGGCATCTAGGGTAACTCAAGCATTTGGGCTAATAGCCACTTATCAATGAGTACATACCATGTATGTCTTTCTGTGATTGGGTTAGCTCACTCAGGATGATATTTTCCAGTTCCAACCATTAGCCTACGAATTTCATAAAGTCATTGTTTTTGATAGCTGAGTAATATTCCATTGTGTAGATGTACCACATTTTCTGTATCCATTCCTCTGTTGAAGGGCATCTGGGTTCTTTCCAGCTTCTGGCTATTATAAATAAGGCTGTAATGAACATAGTGGAGCACGTGTCTTTTTTATATGTTGGGGCATCTTTTGGGTATATGCCCAGGAGAGGTATAGCTGGATCCTCAGGCAGTTCAATGTCCAATTTTCTGAGGAACCTCCAGACTGATTTCCAGAATGGTTGTAGCAGTCTGCAACCCCACCAACAATGGAGGAGTGTTCCCCTTTCTCCACATCCTCGCCAGCATTTGCTGTCACCTGAGTTTTTGATCTTAGCCATTCTCACTGGTGTGAGGTGAAATCTCAGGGTTGTTTTGATTTGCATTTCCCTTATGACTAACGATGTTGAACATTTCTTTAGGTGTTTCTCAGCCATTCGGCATTCCTCAGCTGTGAATTCTCTGTTTAGCTCTGAACCCCATTTTTTAATAGGGTTATTTGTCTCCCTTGCTGTCTAACTTCTTCAGTTCTTTGTATATTTTGGATATAAGCCCTCTATCTGTTGTAGGATTGGTAAAGATCTTTTCCCAATCTGTTGGTTGCCGTTTTGTCCTAACCACAGTGTCCTTTGCCTTACAGAAGCTTTGCAGTTTTATGAGATCCCATTTGTCGATTCTTGATCTTAGAGCATAAGCCATTGGTGTTTTGTTCAGGAAATTTTTTCCAGTGCCCATGTGTTCCAGATGCTTCCCTAGTTTTTCTTCTATTAGTTTGAGTGTGTCTGGTTTGATGTGGAGGTCCTTGATCCACTTGGACTTAAGCTTTGTACAGGGTGATAAGCATGGATCGATCTGCATTCTTCTACATGTTGACCTCCAGTTGAACCAGCACCATTTGCTGAAAATGCTATCTTTTTTCCATTGGATGGATTTGGCTCCTTTGTCAAAAATCAAGTGACCATAGGTGTGTGGATTCATTTCTGGGTCTTCAATTCTGTTCCATTGGTCTATCTGTCTGTCTCTGTACCAATACCATGCAGTTTTTATCACTATTGCTCTGTAATACTGCTTGAGTTCAGGGATAGTGATTCCCCTGAAGTCCTTTTATTGTTGAGGATAGTTTTAGCTATCCTGGGTTTTTTGTTATTCCAGATGAATTTGCAAATTGTTCTGTCTAACTCTTTGAAGAATTGGATTGGTATTTTGATGGGGATTGCATTGAATCTGTAGATCGCTTTTTGGTAAAATGGCCATTTTTACTATATTAATCCTGCCAATCCATGAGCATGGGAGATCTTTCCACCTTCTGAGGTCTTCTTCAATTTCTTTCTTCAGTGTCTTGAAGTTCTTATTGTACAGATCTTTTACTTGCTTGGTTAAAGTCACAATCGAGGTATTTTATATTATTTTGGGTCTATTATGAAGGGTGTCGTTTCCCTAATTTCTTTCTCGGCTTGTTTCTCTTTTGTGTAGAGGAAGGCTACTGATTTATTTGCATGACACTCTTCTAACTGCTACATTGTCTCCCCAGCCCCATTTTTCTTTTGTTATCAGTGTGTGTGTGTGTGTGTGTGTGTGTGTGTACATGCTTGTTGATGGTGCGTGTTATGGATGTCAGAGGGTAACTTGGAGGAGTCAATTCTCTCTTACCATACGGGGACTAGAGATTGAACCCAGGCTGTCAGGCTTGGTGCCAGGTGCCGTTACCCACTGAGATGTCCTGCCTGGCAACCTTCATTACTTCTTATTCCCAATGTAGCTGCCCTGAGGCTTAGGGCTTCCACACGCAAATACTGTAAAGGATGTGACAGAGTTTTAGTAGTCACTATGAATCAACTCGAACATTTTAAACACAGGCAAAGCTAAGAGATAGGGCACAGTGTAAGACTCTAGCATGGGTTATAAACCAGACAGAATCCGTGATATTTTAGATACAAATCAAAGGGAACATTAGTTTATCATAGAGCAAACTATATCCTGGCTTGGGGACTGGGGATGAGTGACAAGATGCACATTATTGTCATCAGAAAGTGCTTCCTGTCAAAGTCCATGGGGGTTAAAAAAAATTCACTTAAGAACACTGCTTCCAGGGGTTGGGGATTTAGCTCAGTGGTAGAGCGCTTGCCTAGCAAGTGCAACGCCCGGGGTTCAGCCCCCAGCTCCAAAAAAAAAAAAAAAAAAAAAAAAGAACGCTGCTTCCAAATGAAAGGGTTTGGTTCAGACCGCCTGACTTCCCAGTCCAGCCCTGCATGTACTTACCATGGCCCTTTGAGCAGCTTGCTTCACCCTTGACTCTGTCTTTTATCAGTGACCTGGGGTCCTCACTGCCCTTCTTGCTATAGAGCTATAGTGGGATGAGCTCTGTGACACTCTAAGCATGGGAGATCCGGTGAGCGCTCATTAGAGTTGGCTGCTGCCGATACAGAGGAACACACACGGTGGGACTCTTGTCAGATGCCCAGCCAAACTGGAAGAAGAATGCTTAAGTGCTAAGTCTGTGGCACTTAAAAGTGCCATCACTCCCTGAAGGCAGAGTTGCTCAATTGAGGAGCAATAACAAGCCGGCTCTGTCGAAGCGTGAGCACAGGAATCCCAAAATTAACGTCCGGAAGTCATCGGCTCCGAATGGGAGCCTTTAGAGGCATTTATTTCCACCGGGAAGATAAACGAGCGGGGACTTTGGGTGGCGATGCATCAATATGTGGCCATCAATCCTAACTCGTGTACGTCTCTGCTTGAGGCACATCGACAGCGAGAGGTACTGAGAAATCTATGAACCATTCACAATTTTGTTATGAATCTCAATCTACTCTTTAAAAAAAAAGTCTATAAAAATGAGAAGTCAAAAAGTAAAAAGTTGAGTGTAACATGCTGGTAAGGCCCAGCACTTAGATACTACGGCAGGAGGAAGACGAGTTTAAGGCCAACCTGGATTACATGGTGAGACCTTGCCTCGAAAAAGTCAGAAAAACATTAATAAGCCATAACTAAGACGCTATATCCAACCTTGTCCTTAGAGCTTGTTCATGGGACATTTGCCTCAACAGCTCTACACCTTAAGATGGGCTCAGGACTCTGGTTGATTTTTGTATCACGTTTTGAGGCCTTCCAAGAAGAGCATTTGCATATTGCCTAATAAAAACCATGACAGATGTCTCACTTAATGGATTCATTAAAGCCATTTGAGAGGGAGAAAAAGAGGAATGAGAAGCATCTTGGTCATTCACTGTCTTAGAATTCCGGAGTCACTGGGATAGACTTGAAGATGGGTTTTCTTAGTACGATGACAAAAATAATTCTGATCTTTCATTCTGAATGTCATTGTGTTGAAATTCAATAATGACCTTTCTGGGTGTTTTGTTTGTTTTGTTTTGTTTTCTGGTGGTGGTATTGAATCCATGACCTACATGCCCAGACCTTAAATGTTATTCTGGTCCCTTGTCCTCCACATCTTTTCCTTTGCTTAGAATCTGTTAAAGGACAGTCATCGATCAGGACTAAGTAGAGACAGTGTTGGGAGAGCTTACTGAAACCAAATCAGTGAAGAATGTCCAACACCAGAGAGGATCATCTCTAACATTTATGTGAGGGCAAACCCGGGCTCATCTGCACGCGCCGGTATTGTTTGTGTTGCCAGGAAGGAGTTTGGAACTTCATCAACTGTAGCTTTTGTTTGAAACTAGACTTCTTTGTTAGATGAGAACAGTACATCTATTTTTATGTGTTTGGCACAGAGAGTTATACGCGTGTTCAGGGTCATGGAATTAGATCAAGAATGAAGCCACAACAGGCAGAGGCCATGGCTCAGGCCTTCACTCAAAGGCCTTTAGTTTACTCTTATCTTTCTCAAGGACTCTGGTTTTGTCTCCGTGTACGCCATTATTAGCACCTGCTCCCTCTGCACTGACTACCCCTCCCCCCCACTCCCCCTCTCTCTATCTTCCTGAGTCGCATCTCAAGGTACCTTCTGCTCAACACAGACAGCTCCCAATTAACATGTCATATTTGCCTCAGGATCTGATGCTCTCCGTCTCCTGCCTGACATTGAGCCTCCTGAAGGAGCCTGGAGAGAATGCTGTTTGCTTTATCCCACATCCTAGAGCATGTGGAGGACAAGAGTTGATGCCAGGAGTCTTTCTCCACCTTAGTCTTTGAAATAGGGTCTCTCGTTGAACCTGTAGCTCAACAATTAGGCAAGACTAGCCAGCAAGCGCCAAGGACCCTCCTGTCTCAGTGTGGCTGAGGTTACAGGTGCACACTGTCATGCCTAGCATTTCACTTGGGTCTGGAGAGCCCGATGCAGGGCCTCATGCTTGTGTGGCAAATCTGTTAATGACTGAGCCATCTCCTTAGCTCGTTTACACTTACAAACACACATGTCCACATGCATACTCACGAGAATGTCATTACATAGAGATAGAATTGCATCAGACAGCATCCGGGGCAGACATTAAAGGTTCCCCGCCCTGCCCATCCAACTATGGCTTCAAAAATGTCCTGACCTGTGTGACTCTTGTTCTGTCCTTATTAAAACACCATAAAACTATTACCACTTCGGAACGTAGTATATCGAGTAACTTAAATTTGTGTTCCTGGCCCGTAGTCATTCCTATTTGTCTCCACAACAAACCCTTTCTTATTTCCTCGGAGGCCAGAGCTGTATTTTTCTATTTCCCCTGGAACAGAGCAGACAGCTGCCTCTCTGGACTTCGGGGGCTCATTAAGATTACGAGCCTCAATGTCAGACACAGGATAGGGAAGTACCAGCTGCTTCCCGGGCCAAGGTGATTTTCCCACAGGGAGCTGAATGTGTTGGGCTGAAGGTTCCTTGTGCTATGACTCGGGAAGATGGGAAGAGGAGGGGGAGTAGTCAGTGCAGAGGGAGCAGGTGCTGTTTGTAGAAAGAATCTCTCGTGTAGGGCTAGAAGCATCACCTGCCAGTAAAAAGCTGATGGTCTATTAGCTGAGGCAAGAAACCGGAAGTGGGAATCCTGGTAGGGAGAGAAAAACTCCGGGTCAGAGTCAGGTGCCGGAAGAGATTGGTCCTGAACTCTGAGGAGACAGAGGCATGAATATGAGAGGTCACCAGCCACGGGGCCCACGTAGAATAGAATAAACAGGCTAATTAAGTTATGAGCTAACTGAGGAGTGAGTCAAAGCTGTGGCCTAGGCATTTATTCTCAAATAATAAGTTTCAGAGTCGTTATTTTTAGGAACTGGGTTGCGGGTGGAAAAGCCCATGGTTACAGCTGAGAAAGATGGGAGACCCAGGGCCCTCACATGCAGCCTCGAATGATGTCCTCTGCCTGTTGTGGCTTCACATTTGGTTTCATTCCATGACCCTGAACACTTGTCTAGTTTTCCTGTGCCTCAGTTTCCTCATTTATAAATATGAGGATAGAAAAGCCAGAATTAGGCCATGGATACGGCTTGGTAGAGTACTTGCCTAGCATGCAGGAGGCGCTGGGTTTGATCATGAACACCACGTTAAACAAGCACGGGGGCCCGTGCCACTGGAGATGGAGGCAGAAAGATGAGAAGTTCAAAGCAGCCCTCCACTGTAGTAGATTTGAGGGTGGCCAGGGATCCTGAGACTCTAGCTCAAAACAAGACAAAAACACCGAAGAAGCTCGAATCTACTTCCTCGAGTTGATCTGGAAAGTAAATGGAAAAATGAATGTGAAACTCAGAATTGTGACCTGTGCATAGAAAGCACTCAATAAAAATTGCCAGCCTCACAGTAGGCAAGGGATTTGCTAAGGTTTTGTTTGTTCAGAGCTTTTGTGAGGTTTCCCTCCTGTGCCTTGTTTATCATTTTGGCTTGCCATTATACTAGGAATCGTTTAAAAGCAATCTCAGATGGGTTTATACAATACCAGGGAAAGTTAATTAGTATTCAAATGCATGAAGCCTCCTTTATGCTCAGATAATGAGACAGCCATTCATTGACTCTGGCTTTAATTGTTAGTCTTGGTACATGAAAGTGCTGTCCCAATCTCGGCCGCTGTCTTGTCGCGCAAGAGCTCAGAAGAAGACATGCTGTTGGGATGGACACAAGCGCCAGACATTTTCACACACCCATGACTCATGGCTGCAGTCAGGGGCAAGCACTATTGATTACCTCAGCGATGAAAAACACACAAACAACTGGTTTTGTCTGCGGTTAGAGGGACCAGTCATGGTTACTAAATTTGGCTCGGGCTCATCCTTTCTGTGAAAGTCTGCCTCAGATTAGAACTCAGATGTCAGTCATAAAGGAAACTGCAATGCGTGAGTATTCATTCATTTCTCCAGCATCCACTGGGCACCAGTGGAATGGCTGAGCCTCTTGGCAGCCTGCTAACTTCACATACACCTTAGGTGACAATGAAACCTGAAACCCTTTCTCATTTACTATGTGTTTGTAACTTTTAAAGGTTTATTTGTATGAGTACACTGTCGCTGTCTTCAGACACACCAGAAGAGGGCATCAGATCCCATTACAGATGGTTGGGAGCCACTATGTGGTTGCTGGGAATTGAACTCAGGACCTCTGGAAGAGCAGTCAGTGCTCTTAACCACTGAGCCATCTCTCCAGCCCACATGTTTATAATTTAATAGGACTATTTGTTTGTAGACTAATAGAGTGAATTACTTCCTTGTACTCCCAAAGATCCAGGGTCTTGGGACTTTTGAAAACCTGGACAGTTGGCCCTGCCCATTAGAAACAGGCCCAGGGCCTAGAGATGCAGTTAATTTTGTAGAACACCTACCTAGTGTGTATGAAACTCTGGGTTCGATCTTTATCAACACATAAACCAGGCGCAGGCAATGCCCCTGTAATCCCAGCATTGGGAGGTAGATGATCAGAAGTTCAATGTCATCCTTCAGGTACCTAGGGAGTTGGAGACCAGCCTGGGGTACAAGAGATGCTGTCAAAAACCAAACTAAACCAACCCAAACAACCACAGAAGACTCAGACCTGTCCCTCCAGTTGGCAAGACTTTGACCTTGTAATAACTCAAGATTGGAGCTTCCTTCCTGGCCTTGAGGGCAGGTCCCTCACCTGCTCTTGCCTCAGCTGCTCTGCTTGCTCGGGGGTTCATTTCAATGAGGATTCTAGCAGCTTTGACCACTCCAGTTTTCACTATCATTTGGAGCCCTCTTGGGAATTCCTTTGTACTCCTCAGTTTCTGCCTCTTTATACATTCTAGGTGAGCCACGGTTTAATCCACCAAGTGGGTAAGGCCACTTCGGGGTTTGCCATGCATTTGATCATGAACGCCTTACCCTGCCTGATCCTCAGGTTCCTGACTTGACAAGTAGGAAAAATAAACACCTTCATTGAGTCACAGGGAGAGTATGGATTCGAATGAGGTAGTGGACATGAGCCAGAATTTTAAAAGTTTGTTAATGCCACAGCGTATTGAACCCCTTGCTCTATTCAAGGACTCTTGGAAGATGCAGGTCTGGAGGAAAAATAGTCAAATGCCTGCATCCACAACAAGCTCCTGGGTGTGACTTTAGTGCCATCGATCACCTGAACAAGGATCTAGGACCTGAAAGACAGGGTGGAGAACTCTCCTTGGGCACTCAGGGGAACTTCCTAGGGGAGGTCCTGTTTGAAAAGGAAGGTCAGCTCCAAGTCATCACCGACTATATTCATACAATACATTCATACAATGATAGTCATTGTAGTTCAAGGCCAGCCTGGACTACATGACCCAGTTTCAAAATATCCAAACCTTTCAAGGTGGGAAGCAATGTCACATCTGAGCTTCTTGTCAGCACAACCACTTACACCACCAGGAGTCCTCGGTAGACAGCATGTTCTGAAGAGCATCCCTCCTTTTTCATGGATAAAGGTGGCTCTGAAGCTTTGTGCTTTAGTTTCTCTAAGGACTGACCACTTGGTAACCCTCATGGCTGTCAGTTGGGAGCCCAGCTGTGTGTTTGGCTTTTGGCCTCATTCCTCAGAGAGAGCTGACCAGGAATTTACCACTCCAGAAGCATCTAGAGTTTGAACCTCTACAGACTAAGTGATAGTCCCCAAGGGCAGGGGTGGGCAGGGAGAGGATGTAAACAGTCACTTCCTACCCTCTCTCCCCTCCAGAACTTGTGTCAACCTTGAAGGGACTTATCTCCTTCAGGTTAAGGAGGGAGGTTACACAGGCACCTGGCAAAGGTCAGCGAAACCTGGACCTGCGGTTTGTCTCCATTCCTGAGTTACTCAAGTTCCTTTGAAGGCCAGCTTAAGCAAGAGGCTGAATTTGGCTGACGGAGTATTTTCAAGAGTGGCATGCGGCAAGAAGGAAGGAGGAGGCTGCGTTGCCAAATGATTAAAGAGTGCTTCTGTCTGAATATGGTATTTTCTTAAAAAAAAAAAAAAGTTTAAAAAGACTCTTGAGAAACGGACACATCCACACAAGAGAGCGAAGTTCAAACAGAGCAGAGTCGATTGAAATTACCACATTTGTGTATGTATTTTTTATATTTATATATACACATGAAATCTTTGTGGTGTAACAGACAGTGTTGCCTCTTATTTTGTAGTAATAAGCCTGGCTGAGCCTTCCTGTTTTCATCCTGGCTGAGAGACTATATTAGATTTTATGGTGGTGTTGAATTACACCACACAAGTGTCCCATGGTGACACTGGGGCATCTGCTTTCTTGGTGGTACATACTGGGCAGATTCTTGTATTTTGCTATTAGAAATAACACTTCAGTAAAACCACTGTGTTTGAGTCTGCATGGGAGGATGCAGAGGATCTGGAGGGAAACAGCATTGAAGCTCCAAAAGTTCAATATTCTTGGGATGTAACCACTCTTAAGATGCATGGGCCATCAGTGGATGTTGACAACACAAAGGCCCCCTGGCAGGAACTGTGTACATAGAGGCTGTGAACACAGCATCCGAGGATACAGAGAGTGAGGAGGACAGTCCCCAATCCCTCATTCTTCCCTGCCGTCTCCTAGGCCATACTCACAGAGGCCAATACGGCAAGGCTACCTCAGGAACCTAGACCAATGTGGTTGGAGCCAGAAAGAACGGATTAGTGAACTGAATCACAAATAAAAACTTCAGATAAAAAAAGAGAGATTAAAAAAAAATGTCAGATGTGCGGGCTGGAGAGAAGGCTCAGGAATTTCCACACGTTCTACCCATGTAGAGGATGTTTCCAGCTTTCCGGCACCTCAGCGCTCACAGCCACCTATCCAGCACCCACACAGTGGCTCGCAGCCATCTATAACTGTAGTTCCAGTGGGTCTGATGCCCTCTTCTGACTTCACAGACTCCAGGCACGCACACGGTGCACAACCAGAGATGCATGACTAACACTCATACAATAAACAAAATTATAGTATTTTTAAAAATTAGATAATGCGTTTTTGGAAGTGGAGTCAAGAGACAAGTAAAACACAGTGAGAGGTAATGTGTAAACTAGAGGTCTGAAGAAAAGGCGACAGAAACAACATCTCAAAGCTCTTCTTCACTGAGAATCTATGTCATAGCTCAGACATTGGCTTCTGCCCACCCTGCTCTTAAGTCAGATTTCAGTCCCAGCATGGTGATTTCACTTTTATTTTCAGATGCCAGTTACATAGGCAGATTTTAGTTTCCTCATCGCTGTGGCTGAAACACAATAAGGAGCAAAGCTAAGAGAAGAAAGGTTTATTTTGGTTCAGGGAATACAGGTCACCATAGTAGGGAGAGCTTGGTGGCAGGTGGCAGGTGGCAGGAGTGACTTAGACGGTGGTGGCAAGGACTTGCTCACGTTACACAGACCTGGAGATTCCAGATCCCCAGTCTCAGTTGGTTTTTCTTCCTTCTAGGATGCCAGTTCTTGGGATGTGTCTTTCATACTCCGAGTGTGTCTCCCCTCCTCAGCCCGCACAGACAAATACACAGGTGAAAGTGTTGGCTGGAGGATTCTAAACTCAGTTCAGCTGACAAGATTAACCACCTGGCTGGGCAGTGGTGGCACATACCTTTGATCCCAGCACTCGGGAGGCAGAGGCAGGCGGCCCTTCATGAGTTCCAAACCAGCCTCGTCTACAGAGTACGTTCTAGGCAGGTAGCCAGGGTTACATAGAAACCAAGTCTTGAAAAACCAAAAACCGAGAGAGAGAGAGAGAGAGAGAGAGAGAGACAGAGAGAGAGAGAGACAGAGAGACAGAGACAGAGACAGAGACAGAGACAGACAGAGAGAGACAGAGAGAGAGACAGACAGAGAGAGAGAGACAGAGAGAGACAGAGAGAGACAGAGATTAATCATCTCTGTGGTAAATTACCTTCCTATCTGTCGAATTCAGAATGAGATGAGAAAAAGATGAACCTATTTAGATTTAAATATAAAGCCATAGGAAAGTGCTGGGGACATCGCTCAGTTGTAACATGATTACAGGGTTCTTGGCTTAGTCTCCGTGAAGTTTCAGATCCTAGGAAAAATGGCTGAAGCTGCCTCTGCCTCTGCTCACCCTTTTATCTCTAATAAACTTTCTCCTCCACCATCCCTGGAAGCAATCATGCTCTTTTTATTTCTGCTTTTGTTCCCACTCAGTCTCCAACACCAAAAACCAAAATTAGTGAAGTACCAAAGTCAACACCCAATATTACCACCAACAAAATCAAACAAATAGGAGAAATCAGTAATTATAAGTGTTAAAAGACTCTAGCTGCTAAGCCGTCCATAGGTCCTGTTATTGCTGTTGTCCCATCTTGGCTATTGACTAGTTAGACTCTGTGCTGGATGACTTTATGCCAGCTTGATAAAAACTGAAGTCATCTGAATGGAGAGAACTTCAATTTAAAAAAAAAAATGCTTCCATAAGTTTGGACTGTACCCAAGCCTGTAGGGCGTTTTCTTAATTAGTGATTGATTGGAGAGGCCCAGCCCACTGTGGGTGGTGCCATCCCTAGGCTGGTGGTCCTGGGTTCAGGCTTAGCAAACCAGTAAGCAACACTCCTCCATGGCCTCTAGATCAAATCCTGCTTCTGGGTTCCTGCCCTGTTTAGGTTCCTGTCCTGACTTCCTTTGATGATGAACAGTGCTATGAGAGTGTAAGCCAAATTAACCCTTTCCTTTCCAGCTCATGGTGTTTCAACATATCAATAGAAACCTTAACACAAAGACAAGAGTCTCTTCTAGCATGTTTGGTAACTTTTATGTAGATTCCCTAGGGGTCCCTTATGAGAATCAGGGCTGTTAAACGTGGTTCTTTTGTCTCAGTCAGACTTGAACTGTGAGACTATTTAATGTCCAATTTCCAGCAAGGTGTTTTTTTGTTTTTTTGTTTTTTTCTTTTGGTAGTACTGGGAACTGAACCCAGGACCTCACATATACACTGAGCTCTGCAGTCAGCTACTTGTTCATTTTTCCTTTTTTTTTTTTTTTTTTTTTGGTAGCTTGACTTCTGGTCCACACAGCTTCAGGTAACAGAAAACATGCCTTCCTGAGAGGAAAACTATAGTTCTGGCCTCTGCTTTTTGCCTCTTACCTCTGCTGAGGTGACTTTGTCTTGTATTTGTTTTATTGACTATTTTGTTGGTTTATACCAAGACGTCCGTGCAATGTCTTTTCCTTATTCCATTAATATAGTCCATTAGCCTGATTGATTTCAAATATTTATTTTATTTTCATTTATTTATTGTATGTATAAGTGTTGTGCACATGCATGCAGACAGCTGCCCCCTGAAAGCCGGGTAGAGGTGTTTGATTCCCCAGAGCTGGAGTTCTACGGGTGGCTGTGGAGCGACCTGGATGTGGGGGCTGGGACTGATCTCTGAAGTCCCTGAAAGAGCAGCAAGTGCTCTTTAACCACTGAGATATCTCTCCAGCCCTGTGATATGGTGAACCAGTCCTGAGTTCCTGAGGTAAATCCCACGTAGCCGTAAGCAACACTGTCTCTGTGTGCAGATGAGATGTTATACTTCGACAGCCTAGCGCTGGAGAGTGCGGAAATGAAGAGGAAATAAAGGGGAAATGGGGGGAAACGGGGAAACTGCTAATGGCTTTTGGGATGATTGATGGAAATGTTCTAAAATCGACAATTTCATAACTCTGAATATTATATAAGCCATTGAATTGTACATTCAAACCAATAAGTTACATCCCACATGAGTCATGTTTCAGTAAAAATGTTTTAAAAATGATTATGTGGCCAGTTTCCAGGAAAATTTAACCAAGGAAGAAATTGAAAATCAGAATAATTGAGGAATCTTAGAAATGTAAAAGATATTCGAAAAAAATTTCTTCCCTCCTCCTCTCCCTGTGGTTTGAGAGAAAGATGCAGATCTCGACTATGCTGGAATCAAGTTATAGTAAAAGGTTTAAGCACTTCCATTTTACTGACTGCATTTGGAACATGAGGAAAAATGACTTCTCAGTTCAAAAGTTTGATAAACTTAGTACCATTTGATAATTCAGTAAAACAAGAGGTGAGCAGCATGAAAGAATGAGACAAAATTGTAATCCAATATGTGTATGAGCTGGGTTGCAAATATTGTAGTAAACCATAAGTCAAATTTCAATATTATTTCCTTTTTATCTTTAATATATTTTATTATTTTTTATTGGCTATTTTATGTTTTTACATTTCTTGGTTTCCCCTCTAGAAACTCTCTATCCCATCCCCCCTCCTCCTGCTTCTATGAGGGTGCTTCCCCACCCACCAACCCACTCCTACCTCCCTGCCCTGGCATTCTCCTACATTGGGGCATCGAGCCTTCACAGGACCAAGGGTCTCTCCTCCCAGTGATGTCTGACAAGGCCATCCTCTGCTACATATGTGCCTGGAGCCATGGGTCCCTCCATGTGTACTCTTTGGTTGGTGGTTTAGTCCCTGGAAGCTCTGAGGGGTCTGGTTGGCTGATATTGTTGTTCTTCCTATGGGATTGCAAACCCCTTCAGCTCCTTCAATCCTTTCTCTAACTCCTCCACTGGGGGACCCTGTTCTCAGTCCAATGGTTGGCTGTGAGCATCCGCCTCTGTATTTGTCAGGCTCTGGCAAAGCCTCTCAGAAGACACCTATGTCAGGTGTCCTGCCAGCAAACACTTCTTGGCATCCACAACAGTGTCTGGGTTTGGTGTCTGTATATGGGATGGATTCCCAGGTGCGGCAGTCTCTGGATGGTCTTTCCTTCAGTTTCTGTTCCACAATTTGACTCCGTATTTCCTCCCGAGAGTATTTTGCTTTCCCTTCTAAGAAGGACTGATGCATCCATATTTTGGTCTTCCTTCTTCTTGAGCTTCATGTGGTCTGTGAATTGTATCTTGGATGTTCTGAGCTTTGGGGCTAATATCCACTTATCAGTGAGTGCATAACATGTGTGTTCTTGTGACTGGGTTACCTCACTCAGGATATTTTCTACTTCCATCCGTTTGCCTAAGAATTTCATGAAGTCATTGTTTTTAATAGCTGAGTAGTGTAACTGTACCACATTTTCTGTATCCAGTCCTCTGTTGAGGACATCTGGGTTCTTTCCAGCTTCTGGCTATTATAAATAAGCCAGCTATCAACATAGTGGAGCATGTGTTATATCTTTTGGGTGTATTCCCAGGAGTGGTATAGCTGGGTCCTCAGGAAGTACTACGTCCAGTTTACTGAGGAACCACCAGACTGATTTCCAGAGTGGTTGTACCAACTTGCAATCCCACCCACAATGGAGGAGTGTTCCTCTTTCTCCACATCCTCTCCAGCATCTGCTGTCACTTGAGTTTTTGATTTTAGCTATTGTGACTGGTGTGAGGTGGAATCTCAGGGTTGCTTTGATTTGCATTTCCCTGATGACTAAGGATGTTGAACATTTTTTTAGGTGTTTCTCAGCCATTCGGCATTCGTCAGCTGTGAATTCTTTGTTTAGCTCTGTACCCCATTTTTTAATAGGGATTTTGGTTCTCCTGGAGTTTAACTTTTGAGTTCTTTGTATATTTTTGGATATTAGCCTCTATCAGATGTGGATTGGTAAAGGATCTTTCCCAATCTGTTGGTTGCCATTTTGTCCTATTGACCGTGTTCTTTGTCTTACAGAATCTTTGCAATTTTTGAGGTCCCATTTGTCAATTCTTGATCTTAGAGCATAAGTCATTGGGTTAATTTTATATCCAGTCACTTTGCTGAAGTTGTTTATCAGGTTTAGGAGTTCTCTGGTGAATTTTTGGGGGTCACTTAAGTATACTATCATATCATCTGCAAATAGTGATATTTTGACTTCTTCCTTTCCAATTCGTATCCCTTTGACCTCCTTTTGTTGTCTGATTGCTTTGGCTAGGACTTCGAGTACTATATTGAATAATTAGGGAGAGAGTGGGCAGCCTTGTCTAGTCCCTGATTTTAATGGGGTTGATTCAAGTTTCTCTCCATTTAGTTTGATGTTGGCTACTGGTTTGCTGTATATTGCTTTTACTATGTTTAGGTATGGGCCTTGAATTCTTGATCTTTCCAAGACCTTTAATATGAAGGGGTGCTGAGTTTTGTCAAATGCTTTCTCAGCATCTAAAGAGATGATCATATGATTTTTTTCTTTGAGTTTGTTATATAGTCGATTACATTGATGGATTTCCATATATTGAACCATCCCTGCATCCCTGGGATGAAGCTTACTTGATCATGATGGATGCTCGTTTTGATGTGTTCTTGGATTCAGTTTGCAAGAATTTTATCAAGTATTTTTGCATTGATATTCATAAGGAAAATTGGTCTAAAGTTGTCTTTCTTTGTTGGGTCTTTGTGTGGTATAAGTGTAATTGTGGCTTCATAGAAGGAATTGGGTAGTGTTCCGTCTGTTTCTATTTTGTGGAATAGTTCAGACAGTATTGGTATTAGGTCTTCTATGAAGTTCTGATAGAATTTAAGCACTAAACCCATCTAGTCCTGAGCTGTTTTTGGTTGGGAGACTTTTAATGACTGCTTCTATTTCTTTAGGAGTTATGGTCCTGTTTAGTTATTTGATCCTGGTTTAACTTTGTTACCTGGTATTTGTCTAGAAAATTGTCTATTTCATCCAGATTTTCCAGTTTTGTTGAGTATAGGCTTTTGTGGTGGGATCTGATGACTTTTTGAATTTCCTCAGTTTCTGTTGTTATGTCTCCCTTTTCATTTCTGATTTTGTTAATTTGGATACACTCTCTGTGACCTCTGGTTAGTCTGACTAAGGGTTTATCCATCTTGTTGATTTAATCAAAGAACCAGCTCCTGGTTTTCTGATTCTTTGTATAGTTCTTTTTGTTTCTATTTGGTTGATTTCAGCCCTGAGTTTGATTATTTCCTGCCTTCTACTCCTCTTGAGTTATTTGCTTCTTTTTGTTCTAGAGTCTTTGTGTGTGCTGTCACGATGTTCTCTCCAGTTTCTTTTTGAAGGCACTCAGTGCTATCAGTTTTCCTCGTAGCACTCCTTTCATTGTGTCCCATAAGTTTGGGTGTGTTGTGCCTTCATTTTCATTAAATTCTAAAAAATCTTTAATTTCTTTCTTTGAGTACAGCCTTGTTTGAACATATATATATTTATAACAACTTCCATATATATGTGGGCTTTCTGTCATCTTTGTTGTTATTGAAGACCAGTCTTATTCCGTGGTGATCTGATAGTATGCATGGGATTATTTCAATCTTCTTGTATCTGTTGAGGCCTATTTTGTGACTGATTAAATGGTCAATTTTGAGGAAAGTACCATGAGGTGCTAAGAAGAAGGTATGTTCTTTTGTTTTAGGATGAAATGTTCTCTAGATATCTGTTAAAGCAATTTGGTTCATAACTTCTGTTAGTTTCACTGTGTTTCTGTTTAGAGTTTCTGTTTCCATGATCTGTCTATTGCTGAGAGTGGGGTGTTAAAGTCTCCCACTGTTATTGTGTGAAGTGCAACGTGTGCTTTGAACTTTAATAAAGTTTTTTTTTTTTTTAATGAATGTGGGTGCCCTTCCATTTGGAGCATAAGATGTTCGGAATTAAGAGTTCATCTTGGTAGATTTTTCCTTTGATGAGTATGAAGTGTCCTTCCTTATCTTTTTGAATAACTTTTGGTTGAAAGTTGATTTTATTTGATATTAGAATGGCTATTCCATCTTGTTTCTTGGGACCATTTGCTTGGAATTTTTTTCCAGCCTTTTACTCTGAGGTAGTGTCTGTCTTTGTCACTGAGGTTCATTTCCTATATGCAGCAAAATGCTGGGTCTTGTATATGTCTCCAGTCAGTTAGTCTATATCTTTTTATTGGGAAATTAAATCCATTGTTGTTGATATTAAGGAAAAGTGATTGTTGCTTCCTGTTATTTTTGTTGTTAGAGGTGGAATTATGTTTCTATGGGTATCTTCTTTTGGATTTATTGAAAGATTACTTTCTTGCTTTTTCTAGGGTGTAGTTTCTCTCCTTGTGTTGGAGCTTTCCATCTATGATCCTTGGTAGGGCTGGATTTGTGGAAAGATATTGTGTAAATTTGGTTTTGTCCTGGATTATCTTGGTTTTTCCATCTATGGCAATTGAGGGTTTTGCTGCATATAGTAGCCTGGGCTGGCATTTGTGTTCTCTTAGGTCTGTATGACATCTGCCCAGGATCTTCTGTCTTTTAGAGTCTCTGGTGAAAAGTCTGGTGTAATTATGATAGGTCTGCCTTTATATGTTAGTTGACCTTTTTCCCTTACCGCTTTTAATATTCTTTCTTTGTTTTGGGCATTTGGTGTTTTGATTATTCTGTGATGGGAGGAATTTCTCTTCTGGTCCAGTCTATTTGGTGTTCTGTAGGCTTCTTGTATGTTTATGGGCATCTCTCTCTTTAGGTCAGGGAAGTTTTCTTCTATAATTTTGTTTAAGATATTTACTGGTCCTTTAAGTTGGGAGTCTTCACTCTCTTCTATACCTATTAGGTTTGTTCGTCTCATTGTGTCTTGGATTTCCTGGATGTTTTGGGTTAGGAGCTTTTGTATTTTGCATTTCCTTTGACTGCTGTGTCAATGTTTTCTATGGTATCTTCTGCCCCTGAGATTCTCTCTTCAATCTCTTCTATTCTGTTGGCAATGTTTGCATCTATGACTCCTGATCTCGTTCATAGGTTTTCTATCTCCAGGGTTGTCTCCCTCTGTGATTTCTTTATTATTTCTATTTCCATTTTTAGATCCTGGATGGTTTTATTCAATTCCTTTGCCTGTTTGTTGTGTTTTCCTGTTTCTTTAAGGGACTTTTATGTTTCTTATTTAAAGGCTTCTACCTGTTTACCTGTGTTGTCCTGTATTTCTTTAAGGGAGTTATTTATGTCCTTCTTAAAGTCTTCTATCATTATCACGAGATGTCATTTTAAATCTGAATCTTGCTTTTCCGGTGTGTTAGGGTAACCAGGACTTGCTTTAGTGGGACAACTGGGTTCTGAGGATGCAAGTAGCCTTGGTTTCTTTTGTTTAGGTTCTTGTGCTTGCCTCTCGCCAGCTGCTTATCTATGGTGCTAGTTTGCCTTGCTGTGTCTGAGTGGAACCTCTCCCTCCTATGAGCCTGTGGCCCGTGATCCTAGGTGTGTCAGCACTCCTGGGAGACCAGTTCTCTCTGGGTGGGATTTGAGTGTGGAGAACTATGTCACAGGGTTAACTCTGGGGTGCAGATGGAGTGTAGATAATAATATCAATATTCGATAATAAATATCAATATAACAATACTCATTAGTGTTTATTCTGAAGCCTCCAGGATAGTTCAACATTGGGGAATCTAGCAGTAAAATCATTTTCAGTAACATTTATGGAGAAAAAGTATGGTTATCAGAATAAACCATAATTAAATTTAATACCTAATTAAATTTAATATCAATGGTTGATTTTAAAATCTAAGCAAGTCCTGAAAAGAATCTATTTTAATCTCAGACAGGGTATTTTGTAAGAATTGATCCAAAATACCTCATTAATGGTGAAGTACTAAATGTTAAAAAATGTATTCCACTGAAGTCAGGGGTAATAAAACATGCCCACTGTTACTATAGATATTCAATATGCTAAAATCTAGTTACAGGAAGCCAGGCTCTTGCCATTGCAATAAAATGAAAAATAAACAAGTAAACAAACAAAAACAAAGCAAGCAAGGGAAGGGATAGCGCTGTTATAATTTTCAGATAAGGTGATTATTTCTAAGAACCCAAGGTAATCAACTTTAAAGAGTCCATTCAAACTAGTGGATGGCAGTGTTGAGGGGCTCTGCAGTGGAACACCTGCCCAATCTGTGCAGAGACCTACATCTGATCTCAATATTCCAATTAGTAAATGAACACCTTCCCTTTTTTCTTTCTTTTAAAATATTTTTATCAAAAATTTATATATTTTGATCACAGTTCCTCTCCCCCAACTCCTCCCTACCTTTTTTTTGTTCTCTCCCTCTAACAGGAAAAACAAAACAAAACAAAAATCAATGCAAATGAAAAAAAAAATATATATGTAAAACAAAAAGAGCACCAAACCAACCCAAACCAAAACATGGTGCCTGTTTTGTGTTAGCCAACTTTCCCCAGACCTATGCCCTGGAATATGGCTGATATCCCAGTGATGCATCATTGGGACAAAACAGATTATTCGTTTCCCCAGCATGTATCAGTTGCAGAGAGCTTCTTGGTTAGGGGTGGGGCTTTGTATTCACTTCCCCGTATCAGTGCTGGGATTTTTGTCTGACATAAATGGGTGCAGGTTTTGTGTGTGCTGTCAGAGTTTCTGTGAGTCATATGTACCTCAGTCCTACTCTGTCTAGAAGATTCTGTTTCCTTGGAGTCATCCTCCACCTCTGGCAATTTCAATCTTTCCGACTCCTGCATAGACTGCTGAGCCTTAAGGGGAGGGGTTTGAGGAAGACATCCCGTGTGGGACGGAGCGCTGTAAAGTCTCTCTCTCTGTACACTCCCAGGTGGGGAACTTCATGTACTAATCTGTGTACTGCAAGAAGCCCGTCTGCTTGAGGTAATTCCAGCACTGGGAGAGCTGAGACAGACACATCTTGTGTGAGATTGTGTTTAAGGAAGAAAAAGAATAACAAACAAAGAAAACCCCTCAAATTCTTGAGCAGGCCCTAGAGAGATGACACATTGAGTGAAAGTGCTTACGGCCAAGTCTGACATATAAATTGTTCTCTGCAATCCACACAGTGGTGGGAGAAAGCTGGCAGCTGTCCTCTGACCCCACATGTGTGTATCTGCAAGACTGTGCTTCCTCAAACCCCATAAATAAATAAATAAATAAATAAATAAATAAATAAATAAATAAATAAATAAATAAATGTATGTGAAAAGATGGGAGGGGTCTGGGGCTGGAGAGATGGCATAATGGTTTAGAGCTCTTGATGATCTTTCTGAGGACTCAAGTTGAGGTCCCAACACCCACATGGAGGCTTACAACTGCCTGAAATTCCACTCTCAGGGGATCTGATGCCCCTATCTGACCTCCTTGGGTACCAGACATACATGTGACACATATCCCTATGTGCAGGCAAAACATTCATACACATAAAGAAATTTGATAAGAAAAGAAAACTGAAATCTTGGGCAGACAATCTCAGGGTTTATTTATTTAAAATTTATAAATTATAGCCAGGAAGTGGTAGCACACACATTTAATCCCAACACTTGGGAGGCAGAGGATCTGTGAGTTTGAGGCCAGCCTGATCTATATAGTGAGTTCCAGGAAGGCCAGGATTACTACACGGAAAATCTGTCCTTCCTCCTAAAATTGTAAATTATGCAATCAAGGTATATTATATGCACATATGCAAATGTCACAATGACTCCTGACATTTTATATAGTCAATATTTGCTAATAAGATTTTTAATATAAATTGTAATCATGTGTAAGCTACAGAATAGGATAAGAATGCATGTAAATTCTTAGGCAAATCATGGGATTTGAATCGCTGCCCTGCCACTGGTCAGTTGTGCGGTGTGGGTGGATCCCTAGATCTTTCTGTTGCTATAGGTGGTTGTGGAGGTGAGACAGATGATGTACATAAGCTCTCAGAATGCTGCCTGGCATGGAGTAAGAACACCTTAACACTACTCACCATTTTGGCCACTGTGTAAGAAGATATGTACAATGTAAAAATGTGCAGAAAATAGAAAAATTAAAAAGTAAGGAATAATAATTAAAATTCAGTGGAGGTTCTAATATGTTCTTTCATGGCGGTGGATTGTCCCGTAAACATATTTACCTCACTTTGGAGACTGTCACAGGGATGTCCATCTATTGAGCTCAGGGGACTATGGGTGGCTTCTCTCGCACCCAGATTGTCTGCACTGCACACATAGAGCTCTTAGCTTCCCTGCTGACAACAATAATCAGGCAAGGTGTGTGTGTGTGTGTGTGTGTGTGTGTGTGTGTGTGTGTGTGTGTGTGTGTGTGTGTGTGTGTTTGTGTGTGTGTGTGTGTGTGTGTGTGTGTGTGTGTGTGTGTGTGAGTGAGTGTGTGTGAGTGTGTGTGTGAGTGTGTGTGTGTGTGTGTGTGTGTGTGTGTGTGTGTGTGTGGATGTGTGTGTGTGTGTGATGTGTGTGTGTGTGTGTGTGTGTGTGTGTGTGTATGTGAATGTGTGTGTGAATGTGTGTGTGAATGTGTGTGTGTGTGTGGTGTGTTTGTGTGTGTGTGTGCGTATGTGTGTGTATGTGTGTGCGTGTGTGTATGTGTATGTGTGTGAGTGTGTGTGAGAGTGTATATGTGTGTGTGTGCGTGTGTGTATATGTGTGTGTGTGTGTGTGTGTGAGTGTGTGTGTGTGTGTGTGTGAATGTGTGTGTGTGTGAATGTGTGTGTGTGAATGTGTGTGTGAGTGTGTGTGTGTGTGTGAGTGTGTGTGAGTGTATGTGTGTCTGTGTGTGTATTTTCCTGGCTCACTGGGGGGCAGAGGAGATCATTGCTGGGAGGTGATGGTTGTCTAGTCTTACTTCTTATTTGCATATGCCTCCTTGGGCTGAGGCAGCCACGCTGAGATTAATTTAAGCCTGGGAGACAGTGGCCAGTGGGCATATCTATGTGTCAGCCTGTGTGGTGAAACCTGCCATCATTTCAACCAGCAGATTAAGGCAGAGCTACCTAAAAACAGGCTTGTGGTTTGCCCACACAGGCAGACATCCCTCCTGTCAGAAGCTTTCTTCTTGCCAAGACTAACCCTGACTCTGTCTAACCCCTTTTGCTCTAGTAGCCAGGATGCTGATGGCCCAGGAAACACCCGAAGCAGCTGGCTTCATCAGACCAGCTCAATAACCTGTGTATATCAATGTCAGGAGCCTGGCAATGGGTGGGGTATGCTGCACTAAGAACTGTATTTAGCAACCTGGTGAAATCTAGTTTAGTCCACAGAGCTTCAAAAATGGCTCCAATTCAACCCACTTCAGGTTTAACCACTTTGGGGTAAAAGAAATGACGAGGACCACTGATGGTGTCCAGAGCACATTGGTACCACATTGCAGCATCAGCAGGGGCCTGGAGCTTCCTGTTATCACTTAGATTCATCAGAACAATATGAGGGCTACGTGGCTGCAAGTCCTTCCCTGTAGGCTGTCATTCTCCCAGGGTGGCTGGGGTGGGGTCCCCTCACTAGTCACGTCTCTCCCCGCCACCTCCTGTACCTCCAGGTAACTTTTCTTGAATTTGATATGTATGTTTTTAATAAAGGAAAGGATTTAAGAAAAGCTATCACAGGGCTGGAGAGATGGCTCAGCGGTTAAGAGCACTGACTGCTCTTCCAGAGGTCCTGAGTTCAATTCCCAGCAACTACATGGTGGCTCACAACCATCTGTAATGAGATCTGGTGCCCTCTTCTGGTGTGTCTGAAGACAGTGACAGTGTACTCATATATATAATAAATAAATATTAAAAAAAAAAAAGAAAAAAAGAAAAGCTATCACATCCTATCTCTGAAGGTTTGGCTCAGGAGGACTGGATGGAACCCTAGAATCTGCACTCTAAAGAATCTTCCATACATCCAGCAGCGAGTTGGGACGGGTGGATGGATACCTATTGTCCTGGAGGCTTGCCTGATTAGACTGAGGACCAAATTGGAGTAAAAAGACCAGAGGTCCAATCCTGGTGCCACCACCTCCGGAGGTGTGTCATCAGGCAAGGAACATACTTCCCCAGAGCCTGCTTCTTCATCTGAAGCAGGGGAGAAGAAAAACAAGCCCCCTGGTTGTTTTTGTGTGTGTTGAACTTGGAAGCCACTGCACAGATGCTGGACAAAGATTCACTGCAAGGGCTCATCTCGTCCTGGGCTCTCCACTCCATGGATGAGGAACTCATTTCTAGACACAACTTTATCCCGGAAAGCCCCGTGAGATGAAGGTCCCATCCTGACCCCAGCAGAAATCTATTTCTGGTGCTCACCTGTAACTCCAACACTCAAAGACTGAGGCAGGAGGACCACTGAGTTTGAGGTCAGCCAAGACCATATAATAATACCCTGACTCATACAAACAAACAATAAAAGAAAGAATTCTGTTTCCAACAATGCTATCCTATCAGATTGAACCTGATTTACTTCCTAGTCTGTAGATTGGACCGCTGAGTTAGAGACAGTCATGCTCTTCTGAAAACTTCATTTTGGCCTCCCTTTGTCAGCTCTGAACATCTCATACATCATCTCCTGAGAATTCAGCTTTATGAATCAGCAGGGTTCCCAAGAAAGACTGTCAGCTTGGCCGCATCCCAGGGAAACCAGAGAGGTTGCTTTTGTGCGTTATTAATTCAGGAGACATAACCAGTTTCCCTCTAGTTACACCAGTCACCTAGTCCAGCTGAATTATTGAGGTAGGTTCATCACCCCTGGTTTGAGGTCTACTACCTAAAGTGAGCACTCGGGGAGTGAGCCTCAGCCACGGAGGTGCTCTAATGTGCCAGGCACGGGATTGAGTGATGTGCATACACTCAACTCTTCAACAAACCTTGGAAGGCAAATGCTATCCTCTCTGTCTTGCAGGTGGGGGAACTAAGACTCAAGGAGGTTAGAGTTGTCCCTAAGAGGATGTAGTCAATGGGATTTGGAATCAGAATCAGGGCATTAGCTTCTTGGGAATTCCACTTGAGAGAAACAGAAGGGGGAGGTAGAGCCCTAGTTTTTTGTTCTTATTTATTGAGATCTATTCTTGGAATTTTCCTTAATGAAGACGAGAGTTAAGTGCCGTGCACACACAGGACTTAGTGCCTGCACACGCAAGAACTCCCTTAGTAAACCACACCAGACTGAGCCCAGAGCTTGGAGTTTCCTCTGAGGAAGCCACACCCCTCCTCTATCTGTTCATTTTTGCCTTGCTTTCCTGTAAAGGTTGAGCCATTGGACTGAAGGAGGCTCATGACAGAAGCCCTTCCTGGGGGCCACCTCCCATTCATTTCCCCCTGGCTTCGTGTGGCTTCGCAGATGCTCTCTCCATCCAGGGCCCATCTGACCCCATGACAGCTTCCCTGACACCGGTAGGGCATACATGCTTATCACTCACACAATCATGCTGGCCCAGCGCCCTGCCTGGGTGCCCAAGATGCTAATCTTTCTGGGAAGCCATGCAGAAACAGCCTCCCCCCTCCTTTTTAAATCTACTGGATAGTACAGAAGGAGCTTAATGTCACCTATGGGGCAGAAGCTACAGGCTAAACGGGTGCCATTGCTTAGGAAAAGGACTTCATTCCACGAGGGGGCCATTCACCCAAGGTCCCCACAGACCTCCTTGCACAGCACAGTCCTTGTAGGAATATGAACCCCATCATCGCTGGTCACTCTTCTGGGACTAAATCCAGGCTTGCTCCTCCCTTGTTCCCTAGAAGGAGGGACAGAGCCTGGCTCTGGGCAGACACAGTCACAGCAGCCATCCTAGTTCTCTTCCCAGGTTGGTAATGAGGAGGGGTCTTGGATAAAGGGGACCCACACAGAGTGAAACATGTTTCCTCTTGGTAAATGTAGATTCATTTCCGTGGGTCCAAAGGCAGCCAGGGATGAAGACAGAATTGATGACTTTAAATACGTAAACCTGTGTATCCGACTTACAGGAGAGACAGAGCGGTTTCATCCTCACAGAAACCTTTGTCATGCTTGCAAGGGTCAATCTCCCGCCCCAGAGATGACTACTCTAATTCTAACCCACAGACTGATTCTGTCTGTCATGGACACTTCAGATGACTAGAGTCATGCCTTATGTATTCTTTCGTGCTTACCTTCTTTTGCTCAACATATATTTACTGTATATATTGACTGTTTATTATTCTTCATTGCTGAGTCGTGTTCTGTAGTGTGAATGTCCTACATTGTCTCCATGGACAGACCTTTTCACTTCCATGAGTGCTATAGAAGTGATCACAATCACATTATTTATGTATTCATTGGGTGAATATTTTTCCAGTGATTTCTCCTTGCCAGGCATTGTTAGAGGTACAAGGAGACTCTGGTGAGCGGAAGAAGTTTTTGCTTCATCAGACTTTAGCACTAATAGAGAGAAACACGCAGGCAATCAAAGAAATCAAAGGCAGCTAAGCACAGGGCTGGGGACACACTACAGCTGTGTTGTCTCAGGCGTGGTTCCCACAAACACTGAATCTTCTTTGCCTTGGGAGGCCAGGGGATGCTTCTCGGATGAGGTGACATGGGTCACTTAAGGGTGACACACAGATGTGGACATGGCAAGGCCCAGTAGAGACGTGTCCCCCACAGAGTGGCTGAGTAACAGGAGGAGGAGAGAAAGAAGCCAGCACCTCTGACTAAAGTGAGCCAAGTGTGGGTGGGAGGAGGAAGAGCTCGAGGGGAGGAGGGCGTGTGTGGGAGTGAGAGGAACGCACTGAAGGCTCTGGTAGGAAGTCAAATGTCTGACTTTCTTTATAATCCTGAGGGGGTCATTAGATCAGCTGGTGGGGTCACAGTGGTCAACTGTAGGATGGAGGGCCAGGAAGCTATAATAATGAGGTCCTGTGCCTCAGAAAACCCCTCAAAGCTCTTTGAAAATTGCTGCTGCAAGTCTATAGTTAGAGGTTGAAGCATGCGGAGTCCAAGGGCAACAGGAGGCAGTGGTAGAAAATGCAGCCCCTAGGGCAGGGAGATGAGAGTGTGGGCTGGGAGGGTCTCAGGGAGGCCAGTTAGGAGGTGCCTGAGGATCGTGTGAGAGGAGCAGGTCAGAGGGGATTCATCTGAGGCCAAGGCTAACTTCTGGGGCTGGGTCATCTTCTAACTTCAAGGTTGTGGTGATGCAGGGCTTGAGGTTTGGGAGAGATTGGTCCAGGGCTGAGTTTTGTCCACTGAGAGTTTAGGGTCTTATTTGATGCCCTACAGTTGAATTATAAGTGGGCATCAGGTATGTATCTTCAGAAGCTCAATGGATAGGCTGAGGCTAGACCATACATTATGGATGGCATTGACATACACTGGTCTTTAAGGCTATAGGGTGCATGAGATGGTCCCAGAGAGATGACATCCAGAAGGATTCCTGGCAAAGAAAGTCAAGCCACCAGCAGCTTCACCAGGAGCTACATGGGTCTGTTTGTTTTACTTATCCTATATCCCAAGCTGACTTTGGGCTCTTGGTACTCCTCCTGCCTCATCCTCCTGAGAGCTGGGACTCCAGGAGTGCACACTAGATGAGTCTTGGTACTATCTCTGTCCTCTGTGGTTCTGTCACAGACTATAACTGCTCTCTTGGTGAGACTCCACTTCAGCTTGTGAGTTATCTGCAGAACTTTGCTGCAAGTTAGTCAAAGCCAATTTTGCCATAGCCATACACACACACACACACACACACACACACACACACACCATTTGCACAGACACACACACATGCACGCACATACACATATATACACACAACACATACATACCTGCATATACACTCAATATACATATATACAAGCACACACACAATGTACATGTACACATACAATATACATATGCAAGATACATACACATGAACCACACATACATAAACACACACACAGAGACAGAGAGAGAGAGAGCGAGACAGAGAGAGACAGAGAGAGACAGAGAGACAGAGAGAGAGAGACACACACAGAGAGAAAGATCTTGAAACATGTATGTGGTAGCGGAGTAAAACCAAGTTACTCTCCCAGAATCTCCCCACAAGGGATTAAAGAAGGCATCAGACCCAACATGACTAAAAGGAAGATATACATTTACCCACAGGGTATCCCAAGAAGCTCTTTATAGTCATTCAGCAAGCTCCCTGGAGTCCCTGCTCTTGACTCTGATATCATTCCCAAGGGTTAAGAGTTAAGGATCTAGTAAGGGCTGCCTGTGTCTCCACACTATATGACCTTGAGTTTCACCTATAGGTTACATAGCCCCAACTGAGTCAGCAGGAGGACATCTGTCTCTTCATCCATCGGGTCAACTTACCTTTCACTGTCCCCAGCAGAAGTCCATCTATTACTCTAGTGATGTGGGTGAGCAGAGCCGCTGGGGTGGGTTGGACACAAAGACTAGAGGGTGCGCTGTAGTGCTGTCTCTAGGGAAGGTGTTTTGGGTCCAGTGTCTAATGCCCATTGACTTCCCTGCCTCAGTTTTGATCCGCCACCTTAACATTTGAACAATCAGCAGGCAGTCTGAAGTAATGGAAAAGTCCTAAACTTGAAATAGCAGCGTAACATTTACTAAAGCTATCGTCTTCACAAGGCCAGGAACTCAGGTCTCTGTGAGTTTTTTCTCTTCTTTAAGCCAGGGTCTTACTTTGTAACCCAGATTGTTCTTGAATTTGGCATTCTCCTGTCTCTGTAGCTCGAGTGCTAGGGTTATAAGCCTGCAGTACCACAGCCCACATTCTTCATTCAAACCTTTAAAATCCCACGACAAGGCTGTGAGTTAGAGAGCAACCTCTGTGTGTCTGACTTGGCAAGATGGAGACTGGGAGCTTTGAAATGCCAGCAATGACTGGGTGGCAAAGGACGACTTTGAGCTTGTCCCTGTGCGATTCCACAGCCACTGTCATACTCATAGCTCAAGGCAGCCTGGGTTCATGACCAGGACTTGACACTGGACCTTGAACAAGGTGCTCATTTCTCTGTGCCTCAGTTTCCACATGTGGCACAGGGAGGAGAGGTGACATCGATGGTGACTCATTTGAAGGGAGTCACAAGCTATGGAAATCTACCAAATGTCATTATTTGTACAATCCACTCTCCTTGGTCCCTCCTGGTGTGTGCACATGCTGTCCTAAAGGCAGGGTCCCTGTCTGGTGTCCCGTGCACTGTATTCGACTGTCTTTCCTTGGCTGATATACAGCCTGGACTCTGAGCCCAGCGCTGCAAAGCCTGTGGCAGTTCCCTGAAAGCTGTTGTGCAAACCATAGTCCCTCTCTGTTCCTAGAACCATCCCAGGCTACCCTCCAAGATGGCAAGCTCGTGTGCTGGTGATGGGTGTGCCAAGCACAGTCTTCTCACTGGCAGCTGCCAGACCCTGGTTGGTAGATGCAGGTGGCTTCTGAAAGAAGCCTGTGGTGTGAGAAAGATGGGCCCAAACTCTCATTTATTCCTTGTGAAGTTAGCATCTACTGCCCACCTCATGGGACCATGGTCTATCAGAGGGAAAATACAAACACATTGGAATTAACTAATTGAACAAGGTGCAGGTTCATCAATGTGGTCTAGTCACCGGCTTCTTAACATCAAGAGGCTGATCAGGGGACCCGCTTCTCTTCTGGGCATGGTGTGTCATGAACACTTGAAGCTGTAGCAGTTGAAGTCAGTGACTATGGAAGGCACTATCTCAGTTTTGCTTTTTTTTCTTTTTAGGTGGAAATCCCTGGGCAGCCTGCAGTGCACTTCTTCTGGGGGTTTGGCTCTAGCCCTTCCAATCATCCTTGTAAACTCTTTATCTACTTTACATATATGTGTGTGTGGCAGTGGGGGGGGGCATTCACAGAGGTCAAACTACAGCTTGAAGGAGTCGGACCTCTCTTTCTACCATGTGGGTCCTGGCACTCAAACTCAGGACATCAGACTTGGTGGCAAGAGCTTTACATACTGAGCCATCTTGGTGGCCTCTTCTGTAATTTCGTCTGTACCTGTGCCTGTGTGCGTTCATGCAAGTGAAGCAAACACCAGGACTGGAAATTCTTTTTTATTTTGAGACAAGGCCTGTCTGTAAAACAGGTCAGCTGGACTCGAACTCACCATCCTTCTGCCTCAGCTTCCTGAGTTCAGAGATTATGGTGTATAACACTCTTTCTGTGTCTTTCTGCCTGCCTGCCTGCCTGCCTGTCTGTCTGTCTTTCTCTTTCTCTCTTTCTCTCTCTCTCTCCATGTGCATGCGTGTGTGCGTGTGTGTGTGTCCAATAAAAACACACTCATGTCACCTTTGTGCGTTCAGTGCTTCCACACCCGGGGCTGGTGAGCTTGAGTTGGATCCTCAGGACTCATGGGGTGAAAAGTACCAGTGTGGCACCATCTGAGTACTGGGGAGGCAGAGTCAGGCAGATGCCTAGAGTGTGTTGGCTAGCCTGGCTAATGTGCTCTGTCCTGTGCCAGTAAGACACCCTGTCCAAGCTGTCGTCTGGTCTGCACATACATGGCCCCATGCATACGCATACATACACATAAATGTTTTACATTAGAAAGTGAACTTCATCTTAACGATATATCTCCTTTAGTAATATTCCAATAGTCTCACTCCAGCATGTCATTAAAGACATAAATGAGATACTGTATATATATTTTCATATTAAGTCTGAGAATTTAGTGTTTGGATTTACTTATAGCACATACTGATTTAAATATAAAAATCTCATTGAAATACTTTATCTGAATTAAGTTTCATGAAATACGATTGAAGATATAAGGTTTACATAAAATGTCCCCCCAAACTTAAATATTAAGCCATGTGGTGGTGGTGACGAACACCTTTAATCCCAGCACTCAGGAAGTAGGGGCAGGCAGATCTCTGAGTCTGAAGCCAGACTGATCAACAGAGAGAATTTCTGGACAGCCAGGGCTATATAGAGAAACCCTGTCTTGAAAAACCGAAGAAAACAACCAAAACCAAAACCAAAACAAAAGCAAAACTTTTTAATATTTTCATTTATTTTCTTAACCTTTTAAAAATTATATTTATTTATTTATTTTTATTCTTTACTCCTTTTTTACAGTCCAGAGTCCATCCCCCTCCCTGTCTGCCTCCTGAGACTCCCCATCTCATACCTCCTTCCCCACCCTGTCTCCAAGAGGATGTCCCCAGTCCTCCAGTCCCACCCAACTGACCTCCCCACTCCCTGGGGCTTCCAGTCTCTTGAAGGTTAGGTCCATCTTCTCTCACAAAGGCCAGACCAGGCCGTCCTCTGCTGTATGTGTGTCGGGGGCCTCATATCAGCTGGTGTTTGCTGCCTGGTTGGTGGCTCAGTGTCTGAGAAATCTTAGGGGTCCTGGTCAGACTAAACATAATAATAGCAATGTACAGCAAACCAACAGCCAATATCAAACTAAATGGAGAGATACTTGAAGCAATCCCACTATAATCAGGGACAAGACAAGGACGCCCGTTCTCTCCCTACTTATTCAATATAGTATGTGAAGTTCTAGCCAGAGCATCTAGGAGATCAAGAGGATACAAACTGGCAAAGAAGTCAAGGTATCGGGTTGGGGATTTAGCTCAGCGCTAGAGCGCTTGCCTAGGAAGCGCAAGGCCCTGGGTTCGGTCCCCAGCTCCAAAAAAGAACCAAAAAAAAAAAAAAAAAAAAGAAGTCAAGGTATCATTGTTTGCAGATGATATGATCATATACATAAGCAACTCCATAAATTCTGCCAGAGAACTCCTACAGACGATAAACAACTTCAGCAAAGTGGCCGGATATAAAATTAACTCAAATAAATCAGTAGCCTCCTTCTACTCAGAGAATAAACAGGCTGAGAAAGAAATTAGGGAAACAACTCCCTTCACAGTAATCACAAATAATGCAAAATTTCTTGGGGGTGACTCTAACCAAACAAATGAAAGATCTGTATGACAAGAACTTCAAATCTCTCAAGAAAGGAATCGAAGAAGAACTCAGAAAATGGAGAGACCTCCCAGGATTGGCTGGATTAACATAGTAAAAATGGCTATCCTGGGGTTGGGGATTTAGCTCAGTGGTACCCTAGTGAAAACCTGACATGGTTGTGCACATCTGCAACACAGTGCTGTGACATGGGGTGCACATCTCCAGTGCAGTGCTGTGACATGGGATACCCATCTGTGATGCAGTGCAGTGACATGGGATGCACATCTGTGATGCAGTGCAGGGTAGAGATAGGTGGGTCCTTGGATCTCACCAGCCAGCCAGTCTCGCCTAATTAGTAAGCTGCAGATCCAGTGAGAGATGCTATCTACAAAGAAAAAACTATGGCGGTCAATTGAGGAAGACACTTGTCATTGACCTCGGCCTACACACCTACACACCTACATCTACACACACACACACACACACACACACACACACACACACACACACACACACACACACCCCTCCCCATAAGGGTCAGAGCACATTGAGGAAGAGATGGTGGAAAGACTCTGAGAGCTGGAGGGAGGGAAGGCTGCTGTGAGATGCTGTTCTCTGGGCATGGCAGGGTGTCTGTGCCCATGAACCCACAGCAGCCAAGGCTGCCTGCACAAGACCAAGCCAGTCAGTGATTCCGGTGTGTGTGGGGGAGGGGGCAGGGAGACCCGCCCCTGCCACTGGCAATTGATGACTGCAGGGAAGAAAGGTCATTTTCCTCCAGGGCCGTGGCTGCTGGGAGACTGCCCTGGCTCCTGCAGGCAGTGGTAACTAGACTCAGTGGGCTACCGATAAAAAGGGGGACACATGGAAGGGGCATGTATTGGAGGGAGGGGGAAGGAGAGGAAGGGGACATTGGGAGTGAATATGAGCAAGACATATTACATATACATATGGAGTTGACCAAGAATAAATAAATATTGAGAGGGAAAACTAGTTCTAAATCCAAATTTTCAACCTAGCATAGTGAATTTCTGCCTGTACTGAAGGCCACTAACTTCTCATCTGGCTGGGACTCATTGAGAGAGATAGAAGATTTAAGAAAAAAAATCTATACCATGTCTTACATCTTTTTTAAGGCCACAACTAACACCATTTCTTCTTAAATTGGAAGTCCCTCAAGACAGAATGTACCCAAGTATTAATTGAGCCATATCTATTATGTTGCTGGGTTCTTCTCAGGCTAAGAAAAACTCTGCAAGATCTTTCAAGTGTATTGATTGGCCCTTGCTATTGTTAGAAATGTCGCTGTACTTTATGGACAATTATTTGCTGGCTGAAATGAAGAGATTTTGGGTTCAGTTAAATATCTTTTGTGCTTTTCTTCAGAATTTTCAAACAATATGGTCTCTTAATCTGAAAATGTAGTTCTTCTATACAAGAATCCAGCTCTTTAAAATTCACCACCTTTATAAATGCAGATCCTATTTAAATTATTTTAAAATTAATGTCTCTCTTTGTTTCCAGAATTTGTTTCCAGAATACATGTTTCTCTATGTAGCCCAGGCTGGCTCACCATCTTCATCAAGCTCACCATCCTCTCACTTGTACTTCCTCAGTTGCTGGGATTGTAAGTCTATGCCATCATGTCTTGCTGTTCACACTTGTTTAAACAAGAAAAAAACTTTTAGTTATATCGGATCTAAGATAAGAATTTCAATTTACTTATTAATGACTGTTTATATAAAAGCTGAAAATATTTAAATATGTTGCATTTAAATATTGAAAATATTTAAATATGTTTCACAGGTGCCTGGCAAACATTGAATTTACATACAATTCTCCAGATAAGCTTCACAGATGCAGTTTGTTATCATATCTTATGTATTGTCATAGTCAAAAAGAAATACGGGGGCTGGAGAAATGGCTCAGTGGATAAGAGAACCACACAGTGACTCATAGCTGTTCATAACTCCAGTTCCTGAGATCCAACTCTTTCTTCTGCCCTCTGAGGTGCACATGAGACAGACATACATATAAGCAAAACACTCATTCACATAAAATAAATAAATCTAAAGAATGTTTTAAACAAAGAAACACAATTTGAGCAAAACAGTAAAGTATTTGTGAGAAAATGTTTTACAACAGTTGTGTGCTCTCTCTCTCCCTGTCTCTCTCTCTCCCTGTCTCTCTCTCTCCCTGTCTCTCTCTCCCCTGTCTCTCTCTCTCTCTCTCTCTCTCTCTCTCTCTCTCTCTCTCTCTCTCCTCTCCCCCCTGTGTATGTGTGTGTGTGTGTGTGTGTGTGTGTGTGTGTGTGAGCATGTGTGCACGTGGATAGCCAAGGTCAACCTCGGGCGGTGGTGTTACTCAGAAGCTGCCCACCATGTTTCATGAGACAAGATCTCTTCCTCTGGCCTGGGCTTCTCTGAGTCGACTCAGCCAGGCTGGCCAGCCAGTATGTCCTGGGAATCTGCCTGCCTCATTATCCCCAATGCTGGAATCATGAGTGTGCACACCCTAATTAATTTTTTATATAATTCTGGGGATTGCATTCAAAGCTCCCTTTTCAGAGGGAGCTGTCTTCCCAGGCACATGCCTCAGTCCTTAAATGAAGATTAAAGAGAATAAAAACAAGACACCCAGTTCTGCAGTCTCTCTGCTTCCCTTCCAGCCTGAGCTGTGGCTCCTTCATGGCACACTGCGAGTCTAGATGACCCCGTGCTCTGAAGGACAGGAGCTCGGTCTGTGTCTTAGATGAAGAGACCACCCATGAGCCTCGATGGAGGGGTCCGGGAGTGGTCCTCAGTTTGTAGAGGTGACACTAATTCCCCGATGGCCAGGGGCAGGAGAATCCCTGGACTTGAGTTAATATTTATGAACCAACGGAAGTAAAAGCTATGGGTTCAGCTAGGGGAGAGCCAGCAGGTCCCAGGAGGTTGGTGGTGAAGGACGGGGGGGAATCTCCCAGCCTGAGATAGTGAAGGGGACAGGAGGGCAGACTTCAGTCTGAGGTTCAGTTTCATTTGTTCTTGTTCAACGTTTAAACACGAAACTGATTAATTTAAACATCGGAGTCTTATGACATAGCTGCCTCCCCAGTGCTGGCATCGAGCCTGGCAGTTTCATTCGACATGCTGTGTCTTTTTCCGCCTGCTCCGTGTAGTCCTACTGCAGTCTTTGGGGGACGCAGTGGTAGATGTCAACCACGCAGCTGTAAGTGTGTGGAACATCTGGAGTCTTGCCTCCGCTGGGCAAATTCCAAGGAAACAAAAGCCAGAGTGTAGCCCTGCCAGCCTGGAATTTGTTTTCTAGACCAGGCTGGCCTCAAACACATCGGGATCTGCCTGCCTCTGTTTCAGCTATGTAACAAGTTCCGGGTCAGTACTGGACCCTTGAGACTGAAAACGAGAGAAAGCACAACACAGGAAATGAATGCAGCGAATAAAAGGAGGTCAACTGCAGCCCAAAGCGCTCCTCAGATGTTAAAGCTGAGGGACTCTGACATTTGTTCTGTGCTGGTCTGGTTTCCTAATGCTAACAATGTGACGCCTGGAGGTAACAGAACTTCTGTTTTCTGCTTTGAGCCTGGAAGAACCAATGTAGATACATTTTGGAAAAATCGTGAGAAAACAACAAAAAGGCAGAAACCTGAGAGATGCTTCCCATGCATCAAAACCTCTCTCCAACACCACAGCCCTCAGAGATGGAACTCTTGGTCACAGAGGCATCACTTAGGGTGTGTGTGAGATACGGGGAGTTCAAAACTGGCCAAAGCTCAGTACTTTGGAGCCAATGTTGAGACAACACCAAGTTTAGTCTCTCTGGACTGGATGGAGTGTAAGAGTGGCTGGGGCTCTGCTCTATCACTCTGAGCAGCTGGGCATTAGAGAAGCAGCCAAAAGAGGTATAAAGTTACATGATCTAAAGTGTCTGTTATCAAGTCAGTGGTGCTGCAGAGGCTCCCAACCTCTGGGGAGAGAGCTAGACAATATCCTGGGCTAGAGAAAGACTTGGTGAAAAGCAGAAAAAGGAGAAGGTGAGCTTGCCTCATAGTGGGTTCCTGCCCTCAGTGGCGTCCTTGGTCTTTGATGCATGCCATTGACCTAACAACCTGACCTCTGTACTTCTTGCTTAACACACAAGGTGAGAAAGAGGAAGCACAGCACAGCCCATAAAATCTGCCAGCCTTTGTACCCTTAGCTGAAGTTTGAGCTTCTGGAATAGAATGTCATAAGCTAGGGGGCTGGAAGGACCGACATTTATTTCTTAAAATTCTCAAGGATGGGCCCAAGGTCCAGGCTCCAGGCAAGGTCATTGTTGGTGAGCACTCTCTTCCTGGTGAGACCTGCAGAAGGGGTGTCCCTCATATCATCTTTTCATGAGGGAATAGGAGGAAGGGGAAGAGGAGGAAGAGGAGGAAGAGGAGGAGGAGGAGGAAGAGCGACATGATGGGAGGGGAAAGAGTTCATTTCTGTACAGAGACACTAATCCCATCGTGAGCCTCTATCCTTTTGGTCTAAGCCTCACTTCCTTTTCCCTTGTATCTCCATCACAGCACTCAGCTTCAAATACAGCAACCTTGGGAATTAAGGCTCCAGCGCATTGATTCTAGAAGGAACCAAACACTCATTGGAGTTTACATCTCTTCTATTCGGTGAGATTGTATCTTTCTCATTCAGGGAAGTAAGTGGTGTCTCTCCAACAAGATGGCAATCACCCCAAGGGTGTTTGGTGCTTGCTCCTCTTTTGTGGATAGGACAGTCCCTAGAGCTTTTCTCGATCTGTAGGTAACAGGGACTCCATCCATGTGGCTCTTGGGTTGATAAAGCCACTCTTGCCTTGGGATACCTAGAAGGTCTGAACCCATGCGTACGCTTGCACTGTTGTGACTTTGTGGCTTTCAAGGTCCCTGCAATGAGTACTTTGTCTGTTGTTTAGACTCCTGTGATGAATTAATCTAGGCATAATAAAATGCCTCCGATCTCCATTATTATTTCTTATAGTTCAGGAGAGCCAGGGATCTCATAAAACTCATGCTAATTAACTGTAAGGCAGAATTGGGCCTGGGAGGAGGGCTGTAAATGCTTTCCTCCATGCTCCTAACTCCTCAGTTCTGCTGTGTGCATTGAGCAGCATCTCCCTCATGGCCAGCCCCACGCTTCCACTTAAAATCCATCCAGGTTCAGCTTCTCTCCTCCTCCAGAAGTTGTATCTCTGTTTCACCATCAAAGTTTGTTTTCTGGCTCTTCTGGCTCTTATATCTATATCTATATCTATATCTATATCTATATCTAATCTATATCTATATCTATATCTATATCTATATCTATATCTATATCTATATCTATATCTATATCTATATCATCTATATCTATATCATCTATCTCTATCTCTATCTATATCATCTATATCTATATCATCTATATCTATATCTATATCATATCTATATCTATATCATCTATATCTATATCTATATCATCTATATCTATATCCATATTCATATCTATATCTATATCATCTATATCTATATCCATATTCATATCTATATCTATATCTATATCTATATCTATATACAGATCAGAGGGCAATTTTCAGGAGTCAGTAATCACCTTCTATCTTGTTGAGGCAGGGTCTCTCTCATTTCTGATGCTGGCCCATGAGCTTCAAGGTCTGCACCCCATCTTGTCATAGTAGTGCAGGGACTACAAATGTGCACAACTGTATCTGACTTTCTACTGGGGTCCTGGGGATTGAATTCAGGTTGATAGACTTGCTTAGTAGGAGCTTTTACCCACTGAGCTATCTCCCTGCCCTCTTCTTTTGGTTACTCTGTTTCACCATCTTCTATCCACAGGAAATCACTTCACTGACCTCAGGCCTGATTTCATACATCCTCACATGATACACATCTTCTTGCTATGCTTTCCTTAACCCTAGAATGGTGCCATCTAGGCTTACAGAAACAGATTATTTTTCTCTACCAACTCAAACTGTAAAGTGATATTTTAGCAGGGAAGTGACTTCTTTGGCAAAATTCCACAGGATTCACAGTGGGTAGAATTGTATACAAAAGTAAAAAGTTGGCATCCTTCCCCACTCATACTATCTGTCAAGAAGAAAGCCTTGTTTGGAAGTGGGTGGCTTCTTTTGGTAGATGACTATGTGAAAATGAAGTCAGTAGAGTGGATCCTAATTCAAGATGACCGATAGCCTTATTAAAAGGGGATAAAACCTAGGTAGGTCAGACCCTTGCCCCAAGCATAAGAGAAGCTGCAAGGGCAATGGCATCTCCAATGCTTCAAGTCACCAGAAACAGGGACAGAGGCTGGCTGTGCACTCCCCCTCATCTTCAGATGGAACCTTCAATGTGAACTTCCAGCCTCCAGGACTGTGGGATGCTACCTGGTTTGTGGCTCCATGTTATAGCAAAATCTGGGATGGAAGTGTCTATGAATCAAAGGGCAAGGATCCAGGAAGTGACTTTTAGTTTTATAAAGGATAAGAGGAACACATGGGGACCTTGGTATACAACCCTTCCCCAAGATGGGAATTTCCTCAGGAGAATCATGCCGGGAGAAGGAAAAGACTGGGAGCCAGTGCTTACCAGAGGGATAACTTGTTACCAGAGAGGAAATTCACATAGTTCTGATAAGACACCATGCAGGAGAGACTGGAGCGAACTCAATACTGAACAGGCATGGGCACACTTTGGTTAGGACTACTTAGCCATGTGCATCTCTTGCCTGCTTAAACCTAACCCTTATGCCAGGACCCTGAACCTTTTTGTTTCTCTTCTGAATGCTGCCTCTTTGAATAAATTGCCCCATTTTCTGCTTCTATTACTTGTGTGTTTAGTTGAATATTGGGAATAGGTACTAGGGCCTGGCTTATGAGAAAAACCAAGACTCTGATTCTAACAACCCCAGTTGCAGGTAATAGAGGACACAATAACCACTGGCTTCATGCTGCTTACCTGGTCCCCCAAGGGCCTTGTCAGGCATCATCAATATCTGTTTCAGTCACCCAGGGAAGAGTGGCTCAAAGAGAGAAAGCCACTTGGCCAAGATCACAGCCCTAACAAATTTATCCTTGTGGTGGTTTGAATAGGAATGGCCCCCCCATAGACTCACGTGTAGGAATGATTGGCCCATAGAGAGTGACAGAAGAAGGAGGTGTGGCCTTGTTGGAGGAGGTGTGGCTTTGTTTGAGGAAGTGTCACTGTGGGGGTGAGCTTTGAGGTCTCAAGCCATGCCCAGTGTAGTACACAGTCTCCTTCTGCTGCCCGTGGATCACGATGTAGAACTCTCAGCTCCTTCTCTAGCACCATGTCTGCCTGCACACCGCCATGTCTCCCACCATGAAGATAATGGACTAAACCTCTGAAACTGTAGGCCAGCCCCAATTAAATGCTTTCCTTTTGAGAGTTGCCCTGGTCATGGTGTCTTTTCACAGCAATAGAACCCTAAGACACTTGTCCTGTCCAAAAGAAGGTTCCTTACCTTTCTGAGTTAAGCCATCCAGCTTCCTGATGCCCAGCCATTTCATCATTTCTATATTCTTTGGAACTGCAGAGATATCTTGCTTTATAGCTTTACCAAGTGTGGAGACCCTAGACCACAATAGTAAAACTGTAGCTTTAGACTTAGTCTTCTCAACTCTGCTCCCCACAGGCTGTTTGCCCTAGGCAACTTATCTGTGCTTCAGCCAGTGCAGTGCACAGTCTCCTGCTGCACTCTCAGCTCCTTCTCTAGCACAGCCTGCCTGCACACTGCCTCCTTCATTGACAATGAACAATATGGTAAGGTACTCACCCCATTCCATTCTTGGGTATTAGAGTCATTGTATTATATTGTAACACATCGCATGCATTACATTTTAACACATTGTACACACTACATTGTAATACACATACACACACACATTGTAACACATGTATGCATTTCATTGTAACACATTGTACATATTCATTGTAACACATTGTATGTATTACATGCATTTGATGGGACACCTGGCATGCACCAAGTCTTAGCACTTGCATTGCTTAATTTGAGAGTGCTGCGGTGGAAGGCAGGGCCTTGGGCTTGGTAGATGATTGCTCTACCTCTGAGCTACATCTGTAGCCCCATCATAATTGCCTCTGAGCATGTGCTCTGCATCTCAGCTGGTGTTGCACCTCACACAGTAGCAGTGATGCAGGAAAACTGGAGGCTAGAAAACCAAGGAACATTTGTTATTAGAGGGGAAGGGTGCTAGAAAGAAATAGTGTTTGTTTATTGTCTCCCTGTGGAGTGTTTTGTCTTGAGCTTCCAAGAGGCACCGTAATTTACAGTTCTGGTTGGTGGCAAATTCTTAAAGAGCTATTGTCTTATTCAGCTAGTCTCAGAAGAGAAAGAAAACATCTCCCATGACAGCTCTTTGTACCTTTTATAGTGTAGTTGGGGTGTGGTGGTAGGAGATAGTTCCTAGTCAGTGGGTAATGTTTAATGTGATAAAAGGATCCAGAAGGAGCAAGCTGCTTAGGGGTAAATGAATCTAAATGGTCTCAGTGGTCACAGACATTCTTTTTCTAGGCTCTGGATGCAATCTGTATTACATTATTATGACATTCATGAAAGCTTATGGCAATTTTAGTGAGCATGGCTCCCATGGGTTCGTGTTTTTGAATGCTTGGTCCTTAGTGGGTGGAACTGTTTGGGAAGGATTAGGAGGTGTGACCTTATTAGAGGAGGAGTGTCACTGGGGGTGGGATTGAGGTTCAAAAGCCCCATGAGTTTTCCAGTTAGTTCTGTTGACATTGTACTTGTGAATCAGATGTAAGCTCTTAGTTGCTGCTCCTTCTTTCCTGTTGCTTTGCTTCCTACCATGATGATCATGGACCATCTAACTCCATGGACCTGGGAGCCTCCAAATTTCAGGCTTTCTTTTCTAAGTTGCCTTCGTCATGGTGTCTCTTTCTAGTTATAGAAATGTAATGAGACAGAGCTCAAGACAGGAATGCCTGGATTCTGTGTGCCCATGTGATAATTGAAAATAGCAAGGATACCTTAAATAGCAAGATCTTATCCTTCTATTATCAAATTATCCCTTCCTCTCCAAGGAAGGGGGATCTGGGAAGGATGGAAGCAGGAAGGCAGGTTTGTGTTATATGACCCTGCCCTGGAAAGTGAGCTTGCCGGTTGTCCTTCCTGCCATAGAGGCAGCTAGCCTCCTGCAGTATGCAGGTAGAAAAGAACATGAATTGGTGGATGTGGCTACCTGCTACACTCTGGGTTTCCTGGCTTAATTTGCTAGATGGTCGAGTTAGGTTAGATCAACTGGGGATCAAGTGAGAATATTTTCATCAAACAGAATATTGCTGTAAAATCCAGGATGGAAAGCAGAGACTAAAGCTGCACAGAGTAACTGAAAAGCAGCAGAAACCTGATGATCTCTTAGGTACCATCCGATAGGAAACCTGTCTTATCCTGGGAGCCTCAGGAAGGGCCCATGTGTGCACATCTGACTCCAAGTTCTGCAATTTCACCAAGAGCAGTTGGTCTGTCTGTGCCACCTCTTCTTAAGCCCTGACACTTTAGAGCACTGGTTCTCAACCTGTGGGTCTCGACCCCTTAGGGGGGGATCATATATCAGATATCTTGCATAGCAGATAGCTATATTATTATTTAGAGCAGTGGCAAAATTATAGTTATGAAGTAGCAATAAAAATAATTTTATGGCTGGGGTCACTACAACTGAAAAACTGTATCAAAGGGTAGTAGCATTAGAAAGATTGAGGAACCTCTGCTTTAGAGTGAGCCACTGCACGTTTTTAGTAATGATCTGGCTTCAGGGTACATGTCTCATTGAATGTGTTGCATGCTTTGTTGGACCTGTGAAGACAGTAAACACAGGGCTACCTTCCCTCTAACCAGGGCACAGTTTCGGAAGGGATCACCAAGTGCAAACTTCCAGGTCCTTTTCTGTACTGTAGAGCCTGCAGGGTGTGGTAACAGGAGTGTAGTAAGAAATGGGGTTAAAAGTTTGGGAAGATGGCTGATTAGGTAAAGATGTAGCATGTATTTTCTGCTAACCCTGCTTTAAGCTCCGGGAGATCTGTGCTACCAGCCAGCCTGGTTCCCTTGGATCCATGAATCACACACACACACACACACACACACACACACACACACACACACACACACACACAGAGAGAGAGAGAGAGAGAGAGAGAGAGAGAGAGAGAGAGAGAGAGAGAGACTAGTCATTTTTAACCTGCCTTATGGCTCAGGGTCTGGGCTCCTCTAAACCTCCCACAGCTAGCGTGCCCTTCCTTTTATTCCTCGCTCAACACCTCTAAATCTGCCCGTATCTTAGTTGCCCAGTTACCTTCTCCTTGCTCAGCATCCTAAATCCACTCTCAGCTGAGTTGTGTTTCTAATCTTCTGCCATCTACCCCAGGCCCAGTGGGGGAACTGACCAATGCCCACTCCACCTGAGATCTCATATGATTGGTGTGTCTCACTCCCTCTGAAGCTTGGCAAATCTCTTTCCTCCTTCTGTCTCCCTCCTCCTGTGTCTCCCCAGCCAGCCTCCGAAAACCTCCAAGTCCCACCTCTTCCACCCATCCATTGGCTGCTAGCATCTTTATTGAGTGATCAAGAGCCAATTGGGGAACAGGACCTTCAGCATTCACATGCAGATTCCCGATCAAAGCATCAGGACCACTCCCTACATAAAGGCACCTGTTGTCAAATCTGATGTCCTGAATTCGATTCTTGGTACAACATATGTGGAAGGAGAGAACCAGCTCCCCTAAGTTTTCTATTGTGCACTAAATAATAACTGATAGATAATGTACAAATCAAATGAAATGTTCTTAGAAGGCTGTATCTGGCTATGGGATGGCTTCCAGTAAGGAGGACCAGCTAGGTTTAGTACATGTTAGTGTGTGTGTGTGTGTGTGTGTGTGTGTGTGTGTGTGTGTGTGTGTGGTGTGTAGGGCTGCATGTTCACAGGAGTCCAGAGATTAATTGTGGGTGCCTTCCTCAATAACTTTTCCACCTAATTATTGAGTTTTGAGAGAAGGTCTCACTAGGTAGCTCTGGCTGGCTTCAAGCTCTCAGAAATCCACTCGCCTCTGTCATCTCCTGAGTGCTGAGACTGAAGATATGTACCACCACGCCATGCATTTCCTCTTATTTGTTGAGCCTGAAGCTCACTGATTTGAGTAGGGATCCTCCTGTCCCTGTCTCCCCTGCGCTGGAGTTATTGGTATACAACCCTTCATCAGGCCTTTTATAAACTCTGACTCTCATGCCTGCAGGGATGAGCATTAATATGTTACCAGCAATTTTCCAGGTAAGAAGCAGAGGAGGAGGAAGAAATTCCAGGTGGAAGGGCTGTCTGACAGAAAGACTCAGCCACTAAAGGCCCTGAAAAGCCTTAAGGGTCTTAGGTTGAGCTCAGAGGCAAAAGCCCAGTATTGAATGCTGTATTTCTCTGAGCATGGTGGTGCATGCCTTTAGTTCCAGCAGTCAGGAGGCAGAGACAAGTGGATCTCTGAGTTAGAGGCCAGCCTTGTCTACCTGGAGAGTTCTAGAACAGCCAGGGATACACAGAGAAACCTTGTCTTGGGAAGAAAAACACAAACAAACAAACAAACAAACAAACAACCCAACTTGATTTCCTTTGCTGGGGAAGAAAGGCAAAGACAGAGAAAATGAAGATAATTTATTTTTCTTGATGAGCCATTAGTGTATGTTGAAGCATTAGTGTATGTGTATATATTTACGTGTAAGTACTCTCTTCCAAACCACTTCACAGCTACACAATTTTATGGGGCAAGCATGCTCAGAGAACGTGGAAGTGTATATGGTCTCAGCAAGTTTACAGAACTCCAGCACCCGCTTGGAGGACACCATGTCATTCTCCTCTGAGGGGTGCAAAGAAGAAGAGGGAAGGAGAAGGGGGTGAGAAAGCGGGGAAGAGGAAGAAAGAAGGGAAGGAGAAAGGAGAGAGAGAAGGGTCGAGGAGGAGAAGAGGAGAAGGGAGGAGAGGCAAGCAGGAAACTCAGGGTCTGAGAAAACAAGAGTCCGATGAGGAAGTCTGAGTGGAATGGACACCTCATCCTGCCAGGATCCTCTCAGGCCATTCCTTGAAGACCTTTGACTTCCGGCTCCAGTGACTGGGTCCCCTCAGTCCCCCTGTGGTCACATGGCAGTTCACCAGCCTGAGCCTGGCTCTGCTTGGCTTCCCCAGAATGCACTCAATGTCGTAGCTGAGGCTTGTGAGTCCTGGTGGTGGAGGGCTCCGTGGAGGCTGAAGTCACAGAGGTGTGGTCCTGGATACCGGAGAGCTGTCTATCGCCATCAAACTACTGAGCAGAGCGGTGGTCGCCCTAACGTGGCCCACTTTCCCTTGCATGTTGACTGGGCCCTCCCTCTGCTGCTGTTTTTCTCACTAGTCAAAGTCTGGTTCCATGGTCCTCAGATCACACACTGTGGTTTTGTGTGTGTGTGGTGCTGGGCACTGCACAGCGTGTGATTTACTGACTGAACCACCTCTTACTCCCTAGTTTTAGAAACTCTCATTCGGCTAATTGGTAATCTTACTCAGCCTTACACTGGCTGCTATTTGGAGATATAGATTCCCTACAAGAGGATGGGCATGGTGGCTCATGCCATTATCCCAGTACTTGGGAGGCTGAGCCAGGAGGATCACCACAGGTTCAAGACCAGCCTGGGTTACATAGTGAGTTCCAGGACAATGTGAACTACAGAGTAAGACCCTATCTCAGCAAAAACAAACCAACGAAAAGAGAGGAGAGAGCTTTGGCTATCTGTTAACATCTTATTTGTTACCAAAGGAGCTATACGTGGCCAGTGTGGTGATCCTTGAGATCAACCTAAGATGACTCTTGCAGGCCCAGGTAGTTCCAGAAAGTGGCCCTGGAAGGACCCCGGGCAGCAGGGCACTGAAAAAGGTCACTCAGGATTTACCAACAGAGGCTTCTCCCCTTTTTAGCCATGGGACCTTGGGGAGTCATGCCACCACTGGACCTTTGGCTTGCTAAAGTCAGGCTAGACAAGAGCTGTTAAGAACTCTGCAGAGGCCTCTGGGAGAGCTCTGAGAAAGGAGCCAGCATCCAGGGGACTACCTAAGGATGAATTCTGTAGGGGCCATGAGAGGAGGCCATGGTGAGGTGATGTTGAGCCAGAATTTTGGGGATCCTCAGTCAACTAGCAACTTCAGGGATACTTCACTGTGGCCTGTTCATGTGCCCTCTGCCCTGCTCTAAGCTCTGAGTTTAGAAAACACTATGGCAAACAGAAAGCCACAATGTTCTGGATCCTGGTTCCCTCCTGTACTGACTGGTTTTGTGTGTCAACTTGACACAAACTGGAATTATCACAGAGAAAGGAGCCTCCCTGGAGGAAATGCCTCCATGAGATTCAGCTGTAAAGCATTTTCTCAATTAGTGATCAAGGCAGGGCAGAGGCAGCCCATTGTAGGTGGTGCCATCCCTGGGCTGGTAGTCCTGGGTTCTATAAGAAGGCATGCTGAGTAAGCAGGGGAGCCAATCCAGTAAGGAGCTCCCTCCATGGCCTCTGCATCAGCTCCAGGTCCCTGCCCTGTGTGAGTTCCAGTCCTGACTTCCTTTGGTGATGAACAGCAGTGTGAGTGTGTAAGCTGAATAATCCCTTTCCTCCCCAACTGGCTTCTTGGTCATGATGTTTTGTGCAGGAATAGAAACCCTGACTAAGACATCTACCAAACACCTGGGGAATGGTACTGCCATGGTGTCAGTGTTGGAGAGACTGGATTTTGCTAGAGAAAATGGCACACACCTGTAAACCCAGAACTTGGGAGACAGAGACAAGAAGATAAGGAAATTAAGGTCATCCTCAGTTACAAATCAAGTCCGAGGTCAGCTTGGCTGCAGGAAACATTGTCTCAAAACAGAAGTAGCACTGGAGAGATGGCTTAAGAGTAAAATCTGCCTTAGTGGGGTTTGAACTTTTAGACTACGCAAAAGCCAGAGCATGAGCCTCTATGACCCTGGTGCTTCCACAGGGAGACAGGAGGTGCAGACAGGAGAATCCCCAGAAGACTGAGGGGACAGCTAGTCTAATGGGGTAGAAAAGCAATAAAAAAAATCCCTACCCTGAACAGGCTGGATAGTGAGGACCTGTGGGCAGACCTGCACGTGAGCACTGTGGTGTGAGTGCCCTCAGACACACACAAAATAAAAACCGAACGGCACCAACTAGGTGTGCTCACCAAAGGCAAATTTGGAAGCCTAAGTATAAAAAGGAGAAAAATATCTAGAATTCTGTTTCCCGAGTCGACTGTCTTTGATATTGGCCACAAATACACTTCCCCTGACTAGTGTTGTCACAGCCAGTCATAAGTCTTCAACGTCACACTCCTTAATGGCTCCAGTGCACCCATCTTGTGGATATATGAAAATATATTTAACCACAAAATGATCTCTTTTTTTACTATTTTATGGTTATTACAAGATTTACAAATCTTACAGTTTATGGTGCCACTGAAGACGGGGCCAGAACTTGCCGAGTTATCACTTTTTGAACCCTAAATCTCTACACAGACAGGATTCCTTGCCACCAGTTGTTTACGAGGAAAGAACTGAGTCTGAGAGTAAACCGGAAGGTGCTACCCACCCTGGCAGACTTGTGTCTCTAGGGGGACCTCCTTGCAAAGCCGTCGCCTCTCCTCTGCTCTCCTGCCAGCCACTCTTTCATGACTGCTTTTTCATTGTTTAAGAACCAGATAAGTCTACCACCTTGGGTCCCTCTCCTCCTTCCTTCTTCACCCCCTTCTTCTTGAATCTTACGATATAGTCTCGACTGGCCTTGAACTCAGGATTCCACTGCCCCAGCTTCCTAAGAGTGGGGTGATAAGCAGGTGCCACAACACCCAACTTCTTATCCCTTAGTTCTTTGTTCTTTCTGTCCTGTCTGAGTTCTTGGCTTAGAGCTGTCACTTGCTGTCACTTGTCAGAGAAGGGGACACATGGTGTTGACATGCTTTCTCTTTTTCCACCTGTAAAGTGGGTAACAATGCCTCTCAGGGTTGTTAAGAAGATGACAGGAGAAAAAATAGCCGGAGCCCCTTTGCCCTGGCTTCTGTGGGTCACTGTGGAGGATGCTGTTGAGCTCACATGGTGGCCTGTACATCAGTTGCTGGCAGAGGAATGTGAGGAGAAAGAAGATGTAGCCGTGTAAAGCGGAGATACACCTAAGCTGGGCCAGAGCCAAAGGCACCTGCTTGCTGGTGTGGTCTACAGAGCTTCTCGATACGCCTAGTCTCTCAGACTTCAGAAGGCCAAGTAAGGCAGAGGAAGGTGCATCTCTGTCAACTTGAGGCCAGCCCAGTCTGTAGAGTGATTTCCAGGACAGCCAGAGAAACCCTGTCTTTAAAACAAAGTAAAAAGCAGAAGTCCTGGCAGGCTTTCTTCACTGTGTCCTGTGTGGGAAGGGCCAGCCAATCTGATGTTTACCTCTGAACTTACCTAACTCACAATTCTGCATCTTTATTTCCCTGCAGCTTCTCGAAGACTTCTTGACTTCAGTTTTTACTCTGCCTAGGATCCTTCTAGAACTTCCTCTGTCTTCTCCCACACTTGGCGTGTGATGGACTTTGTTGGACTTTAGTGGCTTCTATGGGCCCTTAGGCAGCTCCTGAGCAGTGCTTATATCCCACTTCTGTGGACTGCTCATGGGATAATCATTGATGTATCTGAAGCAAGCAGGTTTTATTAACCCAGCTGCCACCAGACACATGGGCTTTCCTGGAGGACTGGCTCTCAGCCACTCTGATGCTCCTGCCTCTGGCCACATCCTCCCCACCAGTCATACAGCTTATCCTGATGGGTCAGTGTCTGTGGCTGTTGGCTTCACAGTTCCCATCTTGAGATACAGAAATCTGGTTGCTCTTTTATGGTTTCTGATAGGCTGGGCCCCACGACCTGGATCCCTAAAGGTACCAGGTGGTCTCTTTCCTCCTGGACCTTGTATTCACTGAGCTGAGACATGTCCCTTGGCTGAGTAGTGTCCACAGCAGCCCTGCATGAAGGAGGTGTCCTCCAGATGTCTCTCAGGCTGCATCTGCTGCCTTACCATCATTGCTTAGGTTAACCCAGGGTGATGACCACGCACTGCTGACTTCTGCATCCCAGTTCTGGACCAAGTGTGTGTCATTCTTGACCTTGGTACCCTGAACAGAGACTTGGCTATGTATCTGCACGTCAGAACAAGTAACATTTATTTGTAAGTGACAGCTATTAGATCTATCAGGAAGGAACTCATGGGGACAAATGGTGGGGTTTCTCCAGACCCTTCCAGACCAAAGTGAGGTATAGGTCTCCAGGAGAAGAAAATGTTTCCTCCTGAGATTATCACTTTATCCTCCAAAGGACGGAGGTCACGCCTTTCATTCTTCAGCGTCTCTGTCAGAAAATCAATTGTTAAATTATTCATTGAGTCAGATCAGGTAATTTTGAAGCCAATCTCTATAGTGAGTGACGCTCTATCAAAGTCGACATTATTCCTGATATCTGAACAGCTGAGCTCCATAATTTAATGCCTAATCTATCTTCCAAACACAATGATGGAAGATGCTTGTTTCCCAGGTATCGAGAGGGGCCAGCGCCTCCTAGATCTTCTCATTTTTCCCCTTACCTTATCAAGAGAACAAAACTCAAAAGTAATAAAAAGAAACACAGGAAACAATGCTCATTTTGGTTCCAAGTTCCTTAATTATTGATTCCTTAATTACCAATAGCCTAGCTGCCTCAGCGGACTTGCCCTTGACTTCATGCTGAAGGGTGAGAGTGTGTTGATTCAGAGACACTGGACAGGACCTGAGTGTCTCCTTGCCAGTGTAGTAGAGCAGGTTAGAGCACCTAGGTGCTCTGAGGTCTGCTCTTTAGTTTGTCGTGTTTGGGGGTTGGGGTGGTGGCTTGCCCTTGTGCCTTGTTTTTATCAGTGGTGATGGGGTGAGACTGTCCATTTTCATTGTGATTGGCTGCATGAATGGTGTCCGGGTCCAAGGAGATGTTCAACAAAGTGCCCACCCATAGAGGCATGCACAGCGCTTCCTGCAGCTTTTCACTGTGAGATACCAGTAAAGGAGGCCTTATTTCTCCTTGCTAGATCCCTCTGTCAGATACTAGGGCCTCTAGTGTGGTATCTATCAATCTCAGGAAGATTAGGGGCATTTGGGTATGGATGGAAGGTTGGCAGGGCAGGGTGATTTTTCCTTACTGAGACCTGCAGAGACTTGAGGACTTTGGGAAAAAAATAGGTTCACCCATTACAGAGGCTCCAGATCCACTGTCAACAGTCTGCCTAGCTACGAAGCATTCTGTTAGCTTCGCTGTTGTCGTTGTTGTTGTTGTTGCTGCTGCTGCTGCTGTTGTTTGGGACCAGGTCTTGCTAGATAATCCAGGCTGTTTTCAAACATGTGATCTTCCTGCCCCTGTCTCCTTTATTAGAATGTTTGGTAGTGTAGAAGTCACCTGTAAATTACCATATACCTTAGGCCAGGATGACAACTATTCCCTGTGATCCTCAACAAGACAGGAATAGTGTCTAAATCCATATTGCTTTAGACATCTCCTAGACAATGCCTCATACCTAGTCGGGGCCCCAAATATTACCACTTGAATGAATGAATAAATGAATGAAGGGTATCTTATCCAGTCATGGGATTATAGTATAGCATTGATATTAACTAGCTACTTTGGAGTAAAAAACTGGGTTTACATCCCCAAAGCCTTCTGTAGCCCAAGCATTTTCTATGTGCTGACCCAACAGTGTTGATGAACTGACTATATAAAGCTTACTTTATCTCTGGTATGTCTCATGGCTTGCCCTTGATTCGACAGTTAGAGGAGATTCAGGAAGATTTGTACCAGAGAGAAAGCCAATTAAGGTCCAAATGGAAAGCATTTAATGGCTTGCAGTAACTCTGTGGTCTGAGGCTCAAGTCTCAAGTCTCTCACTTCCTGAAGCCAATGCTTACTTTTCTAACCTTCTAGAAGCTTCCATAATGGGCTTTTGCTGTTGCTGCTGGAATTGCTAGTAAATTACTGGCTATTCAGATAACTCTTCACAGCACTTTAGCAAATGAGAAAATCGAGGAAATGTCTCTCTTCACGTAAATTTCCCCAGATTTATATGTCGGGAGGCATTGTGTAGAGTTAGAAGAGAGTCAAATGTACAGTGGTTGGAGCAAGCTTATCGCTGTTACCACTTGTCTTAGTCACTGTCCTAGTTACTGTAAAGAGACACCATGACCACAGCAAGTGTTTAACGGATACTTGTTTCCAGTGTCACAGGGTTAGTCCATGACTGTCATGGTGGGGAGGGATGTGGCGAGCAGGCCTGGTGCTGGAGCAGAAGCTGGGAATTCTAGTCTAAACCACCAGATGAGGCCGAGAGAGCCGGAGTGAGACTGGGCTTGCTGTGGCTTCTGCAACCTCAAAGCCTACCTCCAGTGACACGCTTTCTGTACTGAGGCCACAACTCCTAATCCTTCCCAAATGGTTCTACCAACAGACGACTAAGTGGTCCAATATATGAGCCTCTAGGGCCATTCTCATTCAAAGCACCACACAAGCTCCCATATCGTGAGAAGTGATTTGGGGAAATCTCGATTAGCTGGTCTTAAGGCTCTTACGGCTGTGTTCCTTGCTCACTGAACATCCAATCTGCATGTCTGTGGTCCTGGCATTAGTACCCATTAGCTGGACTAAAGAGCTGAGAAGTAAGGGTTTGTGGGGTACAGCTCAATGGTGGAGGTCAGCATCAGGTCCTGGATTCAATCTCCAACACCAACCCTCGAAACAACTAAGGAAGAAAATGGAAAACAAAGTGTGACAGCGCACCTGGGTTGTCAACCTGACACACCTGAGAAGAGGGGCCCCTCCCCCCACACTTGAGGAATTGTCTCCATCAGATTGGCCTGTGGGCTTGTCCATAAGTTGTGTTTTGATTGCTAATTGCTATGGGAGGGAGGGACAGCCCACTGAGGGTGGTACCATCCCAGGCAGGTGGGCTTGAGGTAGCTATGTAAGAAAGCTATCTGTAGACATCATGGCCCACAACTTTTATCCCAGCACTCAGGAGGCAGAGACAAGTGGATCTCTGTGAGTTTGAGACCAGTTGGTCCACACAGGAAGTTCCAGGGCAGCCAGAGCTGCATAGTGATTCCCTGTCTCCAATAAATAAATAAATAAATAAATAAATAAATAAATAAATAAATAAATAAATAAATGCGTCAGTGGTGACACACACAGGCCTTTAATCCCAGGGAATCCTTTAAATTCACAGAGGTGAATTTAAAGCCAACCTTGTCTACATAGTGAGTTCCAGGACAGCCAAGGCTACACAGAAAAGCCATGTCTCAAAACAAATGAACAACCCCTCTCCCAAAAGGAAGAAAAGGAAGGAAAGAGGAAGAAAGAAAGGAAGAAAGGAAGAAAAGAAGCTATCTGAGCAATTTAGGAGACTGTCTATGGTTTCTGGTTCAAGCTCCAGAGAGAGAGAGAGAGAGAGAGAGAGAGAGAACTGGCCTGCTCTTGAGGCTCTGTGACCGTCTGGAGAGCTTTGCCTCATGGTGGAAACGTCCCACAGTCTGGTGTGCAGCCATTTGCCACACACAACTCCTGAGCACATGACAGGTGGCTAGAACTACCAGGAACTGGATTTTAAATTTAATTTTAATGCCAGCACAATTAATTTAATTGTTAGGCATTCTACCTGAGTGGTATTCTTAGTCAAGATATATTTTTACTCGACAGATTTATGAAATATTCGAACATTCAGAAAATATGCAGGAAGTATAATAAACCACCAACCTGAATAAGCATGTTACCTTTATTTTGTTGTGTGTGCTACCGATATGTATTCATTTATTTATTTACTTATTAAGACAGGATCTCAGTATGTAGCCCTGGATGAATTGAAATTGTTAAACAGACCAGAACGGTCTCAAACTTGCAATGATCTTCCTGCCTCTGCCTTCTGTACATACATACATACATATATACATACATACATACATACATACATGTGTGTGTGTGTGTGTGTGTGTTTAATTAAAACACTAGGGCTAGAGATATGATTAAGTGGTTAAGAGCACTGACTGCTCTTTCAGGGGCCCGGGTTCCATTCCCAGCCCCTGATTGTTGACTGACAACCATGTAACTTCAGTTCCAGAGGATTTGGTGCCGTCTTCTGTCCTCTGGAGGCACCAGGTACATAGACATACCTGTAGGTAAAATACCCATACACAAAAAAAGAAAAAAGAAAATTATAAAGAAATCCAAAATTGGAAGGAAGGAGGGAAGGAAAGAAGGAGGGAAGGAAAGAAGGAGGGAGGGAATCAAACACCAAAGGTACAGCTGAGGGGCTAGGGAGCCAGTGGTAGAAGAGGAACGGGACCTAGTCTGCAAGACTAAGCGACACACTTCCACCCTCCATGCCCACAAGTGGACCTTCTCTTTTAATGTGCAGCCTCCCAGCTCATGCTTTAACTGTGGCTGTGGTCTCAGGTGGTCCAGGGTGGCAATGAATGCCACATACAGGCCAGGATGACCACACCTCCTGATTCTCCTGCCTCCACCGCCTAAGGGCTGGGATCGCAGCCTGGTCCCTCTCCTCCTTCCAGACTTTATAAATGATACGAGACATTGTTTGTTTAAACAATTTAAGTAAAGGTCACTCTGCTGCATAGAACAGTTTGCAATTTCAATTTTCCACTTGTAATTTCGTGACCTATTCATGTTAATAAATAAAAATCAATTTCATGGCTGGGTGTAAGGCATGCTCTTCCTTGGGAGAGAGCACTCCATCACTTGGGAGGCAGAGGCAGAAAACCCAGATTACATCCAACTTGGGCTATACAATGAGTTCAAGGGCAGCCTGTGTTACACAAAACTCTTGTCTAGACAAACAAAAGAAAAAATAACTAATTTAATTTTATTTATTTATCCCATTAGAGAACCCAAACTTATAAATAAACCAAAATGTGTTTATCCAGGTAAACTCAGCTTCAAAATATTGTGATGAGGCTGTCAGGCTTTCTCTGGGTGGAGGGTGTCCAGGAGCATCCGGAGGTGGTTTGTATTGGCTGATGTGCCCAGGTTGTTACTCTTTTTGGCTTATGAATGTTTTTCTTTTTTTTTTTTAAATAGATTTATTTATTTATTTTATGTATGTGAGTACACTGTCACTGTCTTCAGACACACCAGAAGAGGTTTGATCTCATTACAGATGGTTGCTGACCATGTGCCCTGGGAGTTGAACTCAGGATCTCTTCAGTGTTGGCTGATCTCTCCAGCCCATGAATTTTTTCTTTATTTAATATGGCTTATGATTGCTTCTCTGACTGTCTCCTCTCCTGTCTTGGCTTAGAAGTTAAATATTTAATGTCTATTTGCTTGGTGGCTAATTATTGGCATGTATGAATAAGGGTTTAGATGCGATCATTATCCCTGTTATTTCCTTCCACTGTACAAGTAGAAGGCTCCTAACAGCCTGTCTCTGTTGTTGTTGGTGATATATATATATATATAAATATATATTATATATGACTCACTTTAAAATAACTGAGGGTTGGGGATTTAGGCTCAGTGGTAGAGATGACTCACTGGTTAAGTCCCCAGCTCTGGAAAAAAAAAAAAAAAAAAAAAAAAAACAGAATAGTCAAAAAAAAAAAAAAAAAAAAGAGCACTGACTGCTCTTCCAGAGGTCCTGAGTTCAATTCCCAGCAACCACATGGTGGCTCACAACCATCTGTAATGGGATCTGATGCCCTCTTCTGGTGTGTCTGAAGACAGCGACAGTGTGTATTCACATAGATAAAATAAATAAATCTTTAAAAATAGAATAAGAGCTCTCGGCTGGCCTCCATTATTGTTATTATTGTTAGAATTCCCAAGTCAATATTGTTTACTTTTTCACCTGTTTATTTTTTAATTACTTTTATCCATCTTGTATGTATATACATGTTTGTGTTTGAATATTCGTGGAGCAAACCGAAGACAGCTTCCACCAAGTGGGTCCTGGGAGTTGAACTCGGGTCTTCAGGCTTGGTAGCAAGTTCCTTTTCCCATTGAGTCACCTCACCAGCCCGTCAATAATTTTTCAGTTCACTGTTTGCTTTTTTCTCTCACCCCTTCCTTCTGGTTTTGCTTTTCTTGCTAAAAGGGAAAAAAAAATCACATTTGGTGATTTTGTTTAGTAAGATGATGTTAGCAATAAAAATTCCAAGACTTTTATATCTAAAATGTACTTTTCTACTCTCTCTGCATAATGGCTTGGCTAGACTGCTCGGCTGTCCTCTCTGTCCCTGCTATAGGACTCCCATTAAAGACCGATTGTAGATTCTGCAACTCCCGCCCCTGTGAGCTGCATTCAGAATGATCTCCTTAAAGCTGCCTGTTTATTTATTCTGCCTTCTGATTTGTGTGTCGTGTAATGTGCTCATTGAATTTTTAATTTAAATGACTATTTTATGTCTAGAAGCCCAGTTGCATTTGTTTTAAATCCTCCTCTCTGCCTTTAATGCTGTTGTCTCGTCTCTTCTGTTTCGCTGCGTGTCCCGATGACATGACTGTAAGATCTCTTGGAAATTGTTTTGTGTAGCAGTTACTTTTCTTGTTGCTGTGACCAAAACGCCTGACTGAACCAGTTTAAGGAGAACCATGGACCGCCAGTGAGTAGGGCGGGCTTCCTGGACACACATGCTGGAAAGAGGGAGTGGACTCCTGAGAGTTGTCTACATATGCACGAGCCCATAATAAATAAAGACATAAATGAAAATTTTTTTAAAAAGCAATTTAAGGAAGGGTGGATTTATGTAGTACAACCAATTTAAGCTTATCCCTAGCTTGCAAATCAATGAGACTCATCTATGGTTATTTCATTTGGCTTTGACAGTTTCTGGGAGGTAACCCCTAATCTAATCTACTCTTGTAACTGCTGGCCTGGCTACTTCCTAGCGGTGTACCCCAGATACTTGCTGGTTCTCCTGGCCAGTGTCCATGGTTCATTTCCCCTCTATCCCAATCTGGGGTTTCTGCCCCACCTTGATCATTCAGTTCCCAGATAAAACACACACACACAACCTTTATAATAGACCTTAAACAGCACAAGAGCTGGGAAGATATTTACCCTCTATGCTCTTAGAATCTACTTCCCTATCAATTACCCTGAGTTACTACTGTGTTCTATCTCGACTGCTCTTAACTCCCTCAGGGCCACATTTTCATGATTCACCTAATCCTTGGTAGCTTCTCTTTCCTCTTCACCTTCTTCCTCTTCCTTCTCTTCCTGGTCTCTCCTCCTCCAATCAGGTCACTTTAAACCCAGCTACCTCTAACTGCTCCAGTAATTGGCTGAAGCTGATTTTATTTAACCAATAGTTTTAAATCAAGGAGGAAGGTTTGCACAACAAAAGCTTTTAAACAGGAGAAGTCACTCATTGGCCTAGACCTTCCGGGATAGAATTCAGCATTATGATACATAGTGGTAGACCACCCTCAGCAGGTCTATCTTGTGGACCGTTTGAGTATTCAATCTATCCTGGTGGGAAAGGCGTGGAGGCAGGAGCCTGAGGCAGCTGGCTGCTTTGTACCCTCCAGCAGAAAGCAGAGATAAGGCAAGTGCCTCTCTCTGTCTCTGTCTCTGTCTTCCCTAGTGTGCATGTGTGTGTGTGTGTGTGTGTGTGTGTGTGTGTGTGTGTGTGGTGTGTGAGAGAGAAAGGACAGCTTTATGAAATCAGTGATCTCTTTAAACAGTGTTGAGGCAGGCCCCCTCACTGTTTCTCAGTGTGTATTCTTGGCTACTTGGTCCTTGAGCTTTCTTGTGATTCTTCTGTCACTGCCTTCCATCTTGCCTGAAGAGTGCTGGCTTTATAGAGATGCACCTACAAATTCCAGCTTTTTTATGCAGACTTCAGCAACGGAACTCAGGCCGTCAGGTTTGTACACTAAGCCCTTTTACCTGCTGAGCCATCCTGCTAGCCCTTCACTTTCTCCTTTTTATTCAGTCCAGGGTCCCAGCCCATGAAATGCCCACAGTGGGAGTGGGTCTTCTCTCCTTATTTAACCCTCTTTGGGTCTGGAGAAGTAGCTTAGCATTCGGGAGGCTCAGAGTTGGATCCCAAACAAACACTGCATAAATCGAGCTTGGTGATACTTGAGAGATAGAAGGAAGAATGTCAGAAGTTCAAGGTCATCCTTTGCTATGTGACAAATTCCAGGCTGGTCCAAAATTGAGAAATGCCGTCTCAAAAACAAACAAATACTCCCCAAACAGTTGCTTTTACTGGGCATATCGGTCAACCGGAAGCACTGGGTTCCATTTGAAGTAGAGCAAAGACAAATCTCTTTACCCTGTATCATCCTGTGCAAGGAAAGTAGTACGAACAAAATTCCAAGCACATGGCCCGCCCTCCTACAAGACTGTTGTAGAACGCGGTAGTGTGTATAGAGCTGGACAGATGGACTCAGCAATCTGGTTCCAGCCTCCTTCCTGGCCACGCCCCTGCCCCACCCACCCCTGGGAATCCAGGAAAGGGAGGGGCTCCATCCACATTCTCACTACCTGGCAGAGCTGTTCACTCTCTCCTGCTTAGACACTGGTACTGCCTCACCACTTGAGGTGCTAATTGGATGGGGCTTTCCCAGTCAGAGGCTGGCTGTCCTGACCAGAAGGTTGTTGTTTCCAAAAACAAGTTTCCATTCCTTTGCACAAATAACACAGTGACCCGCACAGGAAACAGCCGACAGGTACGTTCGCGGTCCATTACTAATTCCACTTCCAAGCAGGGTAATGACTGACCAAATGGCCTTAATTTAGAAAGAGAAGTGTGAAGACAAAATTCCAATCATTCCAGAGCTTAAATAAATCATTTATTGAGGTCAGGCAATGGAACATAATATGCCTGCCACCCCAGCACTCAGGAGGCTGAGGCAGGAGGATTGTAAGTATGATGGCAGCCTGGGCTACATATCGAGACTGTAATTAACTAATTTTACTTAATTGCTGAGTATGGGTAGAGTGTTTATTTAGCAGGCATAAAACTGGGTTTGAGCTCCTACAACCCCTTCCCATCCTTAAAAAAATTGTCAATAGTCCTGTTTCTTCATTTTCTTTTTTTTTCTTTTTCTTTTTTTTCGGAGCTGGGGACCGAACCCAGGGCCTTGCGCTTCCTAGGCAAGCGCTCTACCACTGAGCTAAATCCCCAACCCCTAGTCCTGTTTCTTCAATAATGCATATGGATAAAAAGATACAGGTGGCTACTATCAGGAAAATATAAGTGAAAAGTACAGTAAGGTATCTGGCTCGATACAGAATAGATATTAGAAAAAAATATTGATAATAATAGGAGAAGGGGGGGGGTTGGAGAGATGGTTCAGTGGTTAAGAGCACTGATTGCCCTTCCAGAGGTCCTGAGTTCAGTTCCCAGGAACCACATGGTGGCTCACAACCATCTGTAATGGGATCTGATGCCCTCTTCTGGTGTGTCTGAAGATAGCTACAGTGGACTTACATACATAAAATAATAAATAAATCTTAAAAAATGAAAAAGTTACTCAGAGGAAGAGGAAGTGTTCTTCCAGTTTCTAAAAGGAAAAAAGAAAGAAAGAAGAAAAAAAGAAAATTTTCTTCATTCTGGTGGGAATGTGTGGAGGGCAGCATGGCTGTTCCTGGAAATTTTGAGCAGGCCGTAGCCTGTGACCCAGACTTCCCACTCTGGGATGTTTACTCACAGACACTGAAATCAACATATGAGATAGGCATGTGCCTATGTTTGTCTGTTTCAGCATTATTCACAAGAGTTAGGATATGGAATAGACAAAGAAGCTCACAAGGGATGAATAGGCCAGGCATGGTGGTTCAGGTCTTTAATCCCAGCACTCAGAGGCAGATGGATCCCTGTGAGTAAGAGGCCAGCCTGGTCTACATAATGAGTCAGGACTACATAGTGTGATTCTGTCTATAAATCAATCAATCAATCAATCAATCAATAAATAAGAGAGATGCTATGGAGATGGCTCAGTGGGTAAAGTGTTCGAGTCCAGGACCTGCGTTCAGCCCTCCAACACCCCATAAAAAGGCCCGGTGTGTTGGCCCATGCTTGTAATCCTGGTGTGAGGGGGGCAGAGATGGGAGAATCCTGGGGACTCACTGGCCAGATGGTTTAGCCAATCAGTGATCTCCAGCCCAGTGAGCCACCCTGTCTCAAAAAATAAGGCGGAGGAAGAGAGGATGGCATCCTATGTTGACCTCTGGACTCTACACACACGCACACACACACACACACACACACACACACACACACGCACGCACGCACACACAAGCACAATGAGTGGGTAAAGAAAATGTGAGGAAAAAATGGGTAGAACTGAAGGATAGATGCTACGTGAAATAAACCAGATGCAGAAAGAGAAGCGCCCCGAGTTCTCAACCCAAATAGAATGTCGGGCGGTGATTTGAGGCTGGGAAAGAGTAGGGGGAGCTGGATTTGACCGTTTCACACCATATGTGCACACGTTGGAATGTGACGTAAATACGGTTGATAGACGTTAAACAAAGGGAAAAAGGAAATTTGAAAATCCCGAAGGCCGAGTACCCAAAGAGAAGGGTGACTCAGAAAGGAACTTCAGAGTTGAATCTTGGGAAGAGTTCCCAGCGCCCTTGTCACTGGAAACAAAGCCGAATGGAAGATGATTTTCCTTCTCCTACCAGGGCAGAAAGTGAAGATTCTAATTTTCCACGGGATTGAGTCTGGGACCCCTGTGAGGAGGGCTAGCCAGCACAAGCACCTGAGGTCATGTGGGCAGCGTCTGGCAGAGCAGACGCACCTGCACTCGAGGCTGAGCACACCCAGCGTGGATCAGCCCCACCACAAACAAGGAACGCCTCAGACGAGTAGAGGGGATAAATGCATTGTATACTATTTGTGAAAAAAGAATTCCATTCAGGGCAGAAGTGTGTGCAGAAGTGTGTTATTGAATGTGAATCAATGGGCTGGAGAGGTGGCTCAGTGGCTAAGAGCACCGACTGCTCTCCCAGAGGTCCTGAGTTCAAATCCCAGCAACCACATGGTGGCTCACAACCATCTGTAATGGGATCCGACGCCCTCTTCTGGTGTGTCTGACAGCGACAGGGTACTCATCTACATAAAATAAATAAATCTTAAAAAAAAAAAAAGGGAAGCAAATCGAAGCTGCAAAAGCAGGTGGGGTTAAGCCACACTCGCAGCCAATGGGTCCTGCTCCCGTGGCTTAGAAGGAGGTTTTGTTGTCTTTTGTTTTGTTTCTGAGACAGGGTCTGGCTCTATTGAGTATCTGTTTGAATTTTAGCTCTGCCACTTTGTGTGGACAAAGGCTCTTTTCCTAGAGGGAGATAAAATCATGCCCACCTCAAAGTGTCACGGAGAGGCCAAAAGATGCTGCTTTAGTGGTGGAGCAATGGTCCAGACAGAATATGACAGTCACAGGGCCTTACGCTTACTTGGTTTGCTCCTTGAGAGATCAAAGAGCTGAGGTCATGTGCTTTTAGCAAGCTTTCTAGAAACAAAATATTTCTTTTTATGCGTATGAGTGTTTTATGGCAAATATGTGCACCACAAGCATGCAGTACCTGTGGAGGCCAGAAGAGGGCAGTGCATCCCATCTAACTGGAGCTGCATATGCTTGTAAGCTACCATGTTGGTACCCTAGAACAGCACCCTAGTTCTTTCTAAGATCAGCTAGTGGTACTTTTGACCAGCTGTCTGTCCAGCCCCAATTACACACACACACACACACACACACACACACACACACACACACACACTCTATTCCTTGAAGCCTGGTGGTGCAGGCACATGCCTTTAATCCCAGCACTGGGGAGGCAGAGGCTGGCCTGAGGTATACAGAGAGTTCCAGGAACTTCAGAGCTTCACAGAGAAACCTTGTTTTGAAAAACCCAAAACCCAAACAGAATATTCCTTGTGCTTCTGAAATGCAAATCTACCTATTAGAGACTCAGTTCCTGGTCTGGGCCACCCTTCTATTTAGCCATCAATGGGGAGGTGGGTGATGCTAAGGGTTTTGGCGATGTCCTGGGGCTCAGTTGGCACTGCCCTCTGGACTCTCCTCCATTCCTCTCCCAAAGATTACAGGGTTGGGGATTTAGCTCAGTGGTAGAGCACTTGCCTAGCAAGCGCAAGGCCCTGGGTTCGGTCCTCAGCTCCGAGAGGGGGGGAAAAAAAACAAAGACAAAAAACAAGGTAACTGGCAAAGATTACATCTGGTCCAGCAGCACTAAAGAGTTTGGGGGACATGGTATTGGGTTGAGATACAATCTCTTTTTCTATCTAATCTTTATGACTTATGGCAAATTGCTTAAGCTCTGTGAGAGCCTATTTCCTCCTTTGTAAGACTTAGGAAAATAAATAAGTCCACAAATCAAAGCTCAAGCTCCTGGGGTGTGCAGGAGACAATGCCTGAAAAGTATTCCGCAGGAGACCCTGCCTCAAAAAAACAAAACAAAACAAAACAAAACCAAAAAACCCCAAAACAAACAAACAAAACAAAACAACTTTACTCTCCAAACCAGGAGTTTGATGAGCCTCCAGGCATCCCCTAGGGTAATGTAGGCAGCTCGCTTAGAGCTGTGTTTAGCCTCTGGGGAGAAAGGAAACAATAACAGAATGTGGTGGACTTAAACCTGAGAGACTGGGAATTCTGGTTTTGGCTGGCACTGGCTGATACTGGCTGGCACAAGGGTTGGGGCCCTTTAATGCTGGAAAGTTCTTTCTGGTTTTCCCTTAGGAGAGAGAGTAATTTTGCTGCAGGTACTAGGTTACAGGTCTCCCAGTGAGCTGCATCCCAGCCCACCATGATGTGAAAGGATTGCAAGGCTCATGGGGCTGCTGTAAGGCAGACATGGGGGCTGGGAGGTTGTGGTCCTTGAAGGACATTTTCCGCTCCCAATCCACTCCACTTTCCTACCTGGCCCAGGTACATGTTGGAGTAAGATACTTCCAGAGACAAGTGCAACCATTGACTAAGTCTTTTTGAGATGGAAGGCTCGAGAGACAAAGGCGTCCCTCAAGTACTCAAGGGTGAGCCATTTTAAATGTTTTCAAGCTGGTGTATCCAGGTCAGCCAACTCCTTTCCTCTATGTCCAGGAGCCCAAGGGGCCTCTTCCTTTTCCTGGAGGAGATTATAGATGGTGGAGTAGAAAAAATGGTCTCCAAGGGCCGGAGAAATAATTTGAAATTTGGGCTGCCAGAGCCCCTGTCATTAAAGGGCCAGGCCTTAGTTCCTCACCAGCATTTATCACCTGCCTGTCTGACAAGTAGGTTGAGGAGGGGCTCCGTCTTCTGTTTTCTAATGTAGGGTGTGAGAAGGGAAGCCTGTCCTCTTCCTGGCTGGCTGGGGCATTGACCCCAGAAACAGCTAGAGTTGAAAAGGCTGGTTTCAGGGAGGGGACGGGTTGGGCCCCAGCCAACTCCTTTCTTGCCTTCTGGACCAGAGGAGATGGCATGTGTAAGTGAGGCAAACAGAGGAGAGAGCCACTAAACACAGGCCCAACTTTGAGTCTGCAGCAAAGGCCTGGTTCGGGCCTTTGCAAGTTTTGTTTGTTAATATGCTAAAACTATTTAGTTAATAACAACATAATGGTTTAATCTTTTTTTTTAATGACCTTAGGGCAGGGTATAGCAGCTCCTGCCTTACTTGCAGCACTCAGAAGGCAGAGGCAGGCAGATGTTGGTGAATTTTAAGGTAACCTGGTTTGCCAAGTGAATTCCAGGCTAGCCAAGGCTGCACAGTGAGACCTTGTTTCAAAATTAAAAAATAAAATCCTGGAAAGCACTTTATATTTGATACTAGTATTTGCTGCAAACGGTTTGCTGTTACACTCTCTTCTTTGTTAAGGGGAAACTAGGGGTTGAAACTCGGGGCTCCTCATACATGCTAAGCATGCCCCGTGCCATGAAGCTAAACCCCAGTTCTGTTTTGTTCTTCTTTCGAGACAGGGTCTTCCTGTGTTACCTAAACTGCCCTGGAATTCATGATCCTCTCGTATGAACCCATCAAGTGCTGTGATTATAGGTGTGAGAAGGCTTATCTGGCCTTTTAATTATTCTATAATATATTGCTATTTTTATAGAACACTGGCTATGGTGGAAGATGCCACTCACAGTGTAGGAGGTGCCACTCACATTTGCTGCATCCCTGTTGATGCTATTGATTTTGTCATTTTCTCTAGTGCTGATTAATCTCAGATAGTCTTATTCGGGAAGGGCTACCACCAGACATCATCTCCAGCCCACGGTCTCCATTTACAGGCAGCAGGAGGCACAAAGGTGTGGACTTATTTACAGACTCAAGACATTGCAAACAAACCTAGACACGGAGCCTGGGGCCTGCTTCTGTCTGATGCGCACCCGGAGACACTACCTAGAAAACAGATCCTAACCTAACAAGCAGACACCGGCTCTTTGTTCCCTAGATTCGCCAAGGCCGGCCCTGGCTTCCCTAGCCTGCAGAGAGGTTCACAGGGGACTAGGGGATGGAGGAGCCAGAGATCTGCACGGTGATGCCAGAAACCCACCTGTTAGGTTGCTCTGCAGAGCCTGGCGAGGGACCTGGTGAAGGATGCTACACGTTTGTCCATTCAGGACACAGCCTCAAAGCGGGAGAACCCACTTCCTCTTACCATTCCTGCAGCGAGGCGCCAGCTGCTCCAGTGTTGAGCAAAGGCATTGATACTGAGTGGATTACCAGAATATTCTACATGCCTGGTGCCTCCAGACTCCAACCTGTTCTGAAAGAATACAATGCCAATTGGAAAAAAAAAAAAAAGAGGTTGCAAATGAAGACTTGGGTTTGTAAATGATCTTTCTGACCACCCCAGAGGCCCTCATTTACATTCAAGTTGAGCATCTCCCCCTTGAAGTGTGAACAATCAAAAGGCTCAAAATCTAGAACATTCTGAGTGCTAGTATGATAAATAAAAGTGAAAAATTCCATGTCTGTCCTTATGAGACAGAACATGGTCACAGAACACAGGTACACTCAAAACATTACATAAAAAGATGCCCCAACATTAGTCTCAGTGGTTAGAGCGCTTGCCTATAACAAGGCCCTGGGTTCGATCCCCAGAAAAAAAAAAGAACAAAAAAAAAAAAAAAAAAAAAAAAAGATGCCCCAACATATAACAAAGACACATGCTCCACTATGTTCATAGCAGCCTTATTTATAATAGCCAGAAGCTTGGAAAGAACCCAGATGCCCTTCAACAGAGGAATGGATACAGAAAATGTGGTAATCTACACAATGGAATATTACTCAGCTATCAAAACAATGACTTCATGAAATTCATAGGCAAATGGGTGGAACTAGAAAATATCATCCTGAGTGAGCTAACCCAATCACAGAAAAACACACTTGGTATGCACTCACGATAAGTGGATATTAGCCCAAAAGCTCAGATTACCCAAGATGCAATAGACAGACCACAGGAAGCTCAAGAAGAAGGATGACCAAAATGCAGATGCTCCCACTCCTTCTTAAAAGGGGAAAAAAGAACATCGATAGCAGGAGATATGGAAGCAAAGTTTAGAGTAGCAATTCAAGAAATGGCCATTCAGAGCCTGCCCCACATGTGGCCCATATATATATACAGCCGCCAAAACTAGATAAGATTGATGAAGCTAGAAAATGCATGCTGAAAGGGAAAGGATATAGATCTCTCCTGAGAGACACATCCAAGCATGTCCAATACAGAGGTCAATGTTAGCAGCAAACCACTGAACTGAGAACAGGACCCCCTTGCAGGGAATTAGAGGAAGGATTGAAAGAGTTGAAGGAGCTTGCAACCCCATAAGAACAACAATGCCAACCAACCAGAGCTTCCAGGGACTAAACCACTACCAAAAGACTATACATGGACTGACCCTGGGCTCCAACCACACATGTAACAGAGAATAGCCCTTTTTGGGGCACCAGTGGAAGGGGAAGCCCTTGGTCCTGCCAAGGTTGGACCCCCAGTGCAGGGGAATATGGAGGGGAGGCAATAAGGGGGATGGGGGAGGGGGAGGGGATGGGGGCGTATGGACAGGAAACCGGGAAAGGGAATAAGATTTGAAATGGAAGGAAAGAAATATATCTAATAAAATAAAATTAAAAAAAAAAAAAAAACAAGAAAAAATTACCTTCCAAGTTGGAGAGCTGTGGGATCTCAAGCCCCGGGGAGAGGCTGAGCGGGAGCCAAGTGTTTCCAGCTCCAACACTCCAGTTCCAGCCTTTCCCAGCAGAGCGTGAAGAGTCCTTTGTGAATTGGGGTCAAAAGTGGTCAAATAGTTGCTCAAGATGTGACCCTAGGCAAGAGCCTGCAATTTCCTAAATCTCGGGGTCTCACTTAGGAGAGGTTGTCAAGGGATCCCCTAAGTTTCTCAGCCCTGTGATCCCATAAATCTGTGCCGTCTTCGGGTTACGAGCAGGCTGGGTGCACCGGCGCTGTGCGGGGCTTCAGGCCATGCGTGTGTAAGGTTAGCTACCTTTCCTGTAGCTCTAACAAAATACCAACAAAGCTGTGGTAAAACACCATGACCAAAGCAGCGTATAAAAAAAGTGTGTCTTGGGCTTATAGTTTCAGAGGGTTAGGATCTGTGGTGGAGGGCACAGGATGGCACCTCACTGAAGTGTGCAAGCTTATATGCTGTCACCAGGCCTCTTCCTTCATGAAGGCGAAAATTGTGATGTGCACGATAGGTTCCAGGTATCTCTTATCTCACGGGGACATCAAAGACAGGGGTCCTGATTCTTTACCAGGGAAAAGTCGGGTGAGGTGTTCTGTACTAAATGACATTATAGTCAATGAGGAACGCATATGTAATGAGTCCCTCGGGTTATGACAGATCTAAAAATAAATCCTTATTGCTTGCAGCCTGGACTAAGCAATCTGTATCAAAACAAACAAACAAACAAACAAACAAACAAACACCAGGCACAGCAGCACAAGCTTTTCAACCCTAGGACTCAGGAGACAGAAGGAGGTGATCTCTGTGAGTTTAAGCCTGGCCTGTACTACATAGCACAGACAGGACTACATATGAGACCCTGTCTTAAATTTTTTCCTATTATATGAAACCTAGGTGATGGCAGCATACTCTTTTAGCCCCAGCACTCCGGAGGCTGAGGCAGGCGATCTCTGAGTTTGAGGCCAACCTGGTCTATAGAACAAGTTCCGGGATAGCCAGGGCTACACAGAGAAACTCTGTCTCCAAAACAGAAGCAACAGCAAAACATTTTACTATGTAATAAGATAAACAAGCTAATCAAGAGAGCGATTTCCAAATTCAAATAGAGCTGGATGTGGGGCCTGCAAGCGGCTTGGGTCCTGTGTCTTTGCTTCGGTTTGTGGCCTGTTCTACTGAAGGCCCAGAGATCTCAGCTTAGGAGACAGGAGGGTGGGAAGCAGAGACGCATCTCACGCTCTATGCCCTGGATGAGATCATTGCAGTGGGTGTACTCAGAGACCCTTTGATACCCTGACGTTTCCCAGAGTTGTCTGCTGCCCTGGGCAAGTCCCTCAACCCCTCCAGAACAGATATTTTCTTTTCCCATCATCCTGCAGGGATACTGCTCATCAGACATTACTCTCATAACGAGGAGAACTAATCATACGCAGTGTGAACTGAAGGAACGGCATGGCAACTGCAGTGTGAACTGAGGGAACGGTATGGCAACTGCAGTGTGAACTGAGGGAACGGCATGGCAACTGCAGTGTGAACTGAGGGAACGGCATGGCAACTGCAGTGTGAACTGAGGGAACGGCATGTCAACTGCAGTGTGAACTGAGGGAACGGCATGGCAACTGCAGTGTGAACTGAGGGAACGGCATGGCAACTGCAGTGTGAACTGAGGGAACGGCATGGCAACTGCAGTGTGAACTGAGGGAACGGCATGGCAACTGCAGTGTGAACTGAGGGAACGGCATGGCAACTGCAGTGTGAACTGAGGGAACGGCATGGCAACTGCAGTGTGAACTGAGGGAACGGCATGGCAACTGCAGTGTGAACTGAGGGAACGGCATGGCAGCTGCCATTTTATTAAGCACCTACTGTGTGCCAGGCACCACACTTAGCACACTACCTTCAGAGCTTGGTGAATGCCCATGGCAATCATGTGTTAGGTGCTATTCTTAGTTCTACTTCTCAAGTCTGAAGACAATCTTAAAGAAATAGCTTCTAACTAAGCCACAAGTAGGGAGTCAGGCAAAGGGCTGCCTGCCTGGCTCACGAAGCAAGTTCTTAAACTATTCTTCCTCCCAGCCCCCAATACAGGGTTCCTCTGGGTACCTCTGACTGTCCTGGAACTCTCTCTGTAGATCAGGTGGTCTAGAATTCAGGGATCCATCTGCCTTTGCCTCCTGAGTGCTGGGATTAAAGGTGCCCACCACAACCATTGCTTCTTTAAATCTGGGAATCAAACCCTAGGCCTCCTGTTTGTCAGGCAAGAGATCTACCTTCCTCTGCCTCCTGAGTGAATGCTGGGATTGAAGATATGCACCTCCACGCCTGGCATACCTCGAACTCCGGAGTGCTGAGATTACAGACATGAGACACTATGCCCCGTTTTGAATGAAACTCACCTCATAACCTGTGATTTTGGTGTTCAGGAATTGCCACACAGACCATAAGAACACTGGTCTTATTTTAGCAAGAATAGTTTATTGAACGGACACCCTGGCACTGAGTAGATCAGGACCACAAAAAGAAATCAAGAACCTAATTGGGTACCAGTCTGTTCTCAGGGCAGGTTTATAAGGAGAAACAAAAAACCCACAATGAGCCCATATGCAGATGCAGTGGTCAGCTCTGA
>NC_046164.1:52084018-52214018 GCF_011064425.1 Rattus rattus | reverse complement strand
GACTTCCTGTGTCCACAACAGCTGCTGGATCCTGGCCATGAGCTCCCTTCCATCCCCAGGGAGCCGCCACAAGGCTGCAGCAGACAGAAGCTCTTAGATGGCAGGAAGTAAGTATGGTTGAAGGTTTTTGTTTTGTTTTGATTTCATTTATTTATTTTCTTAAAGACAAGGTCTACTCTCATGACCCGGACTAGCCTAGGTTTCCCCATGTGGTCTAAAGCTAACTCATGACCACCCTCATGCCTTAGCCTCCCAAGTGCTAGGATTATAGGCATTTGCCACCACACCTGGTGCCAGCGAGTTCTAAAGATTAGATGGTACCAAGGGAAGCAAAGCCTTAAACCTAACTTCAATCAAAAGAACATCCGCCTGTGTCCTGACTCACCCTCTCACAGGGCTCCAGAGTACTGTGTAGCTGTAGGTCTGGGGGCACAGTTCCAGGTGCTTGGAGGCTCCTTAGGGCCAAGGATTCTGGGGACAGTGTCTGCAAGGAGGCTGGCACAAGAACCTAGAGCACTCCCAGAAGAGCCTTCTGTAGGAGGCTGCAGAGTCTAAGTCTGATGATTGCCTTTGAGAAGCAAGCACCTTAGAATGAAGTGCTCACTGTTCACAATGGCCTCCGTGCACAGAGCATGGGCACACGGCAGAGAACGGGAACTCTGTAGGTTTAGGCCAGTGAGTCCATTTTGAGGGGAGAGGACCTGCCCTTCTTATTTTTTCTTCTTCCTCCTCCTCTTCCTCCTCCTCCTCCTCCTCCTCCACCTCTTCCTCCTCCTCCAGTAGGGTTTCTCTGTGTAGCCCTGGCTGTCCTAGAACTCTCTCAGTAGACCAGGCTAGCCTTGAACTCAGCGATTCACCTGCCTCCACGTCTTCTGGGAATAAAGGCATGTACCACTATGCTCAGCCAGGTCCTGCCTTTTCAATCAGACACATTTGTTTTAAGAATCTTGAGTGTCTGCTGACATAGTCTTACCTCCTCATCTTGCCCACAGCGCCCTCCCTGCAGTGATTTCTCCACCAGCACACACCTGTCCACACCAGAGGAGAGCCTTGGGCTCTTCTCCTCCCCTGACCCCACAAGAGCCTAAAATAAGCAGCCGTCTATGACATTCTGGTCGTGACTTCTAAACAGAAACTAAACATGCAAAAGACTACTTAGAAAGCCTTCATGCAGTGTAGATCGCCTGAGAGACACAGCCAGAATACAGCAAATACAGAGGCGAATGCCAGCAGCAAAGACTGAACTGAAAAGCGGGACCCCTGTTGAAGGAATCAGAGAAAGAACTGGAAGAGCTTGAAGGGGCTCGAGACCCCATATGTACAGCAATGCCAACCAACCAGAGCTTCCAGGGACTAAGCCACTACCCAAAGACTATACATGGACTGACCCTGGACTCTGACCTCATAGGTTGCAATGAATATCCTAGTAAGAGCACCAGTGGAAGGGGAAGCCCTGGGTCCTGCTAAGACTGAACCCCTAGTGAACTAGACTGTTGGGGAGAGGGCAGCAATGGGGGGAGGGGGGGGAGGGGAACACCCATAAGGAAGGGGGAGGGAAGGATGTTTGCCCGAAACCGGAAAGGAATAACACTCGAAATGTATATAAAAAATATTCAAGTTAAAAAAAAAAAGAATAAAAAAAAAAAGAAAGAAAGAAAGCCTTCATGCCATCAGCCCCACCCCCTTCCTAACTAGCCTCCCTCTGCATAGCCCGACCTCCCTGTCAGGCTAGCTCCCAGTGAAGGGGACATGGACATGTCTTGGTGCTATGCATGATTGCTGAAGCTGGTTCTTAATGACCTGGCACTGTCAGTGTGGGGAGAGTTGGCAAGCCCTGGCCCAGGTGGCTGCCTACTGGCAAAAGAGCAGCAAGAACATAAACTGGAACAAGAGTTTGGGGTTTCCATCTCATTCATTTGGATGGGCGGTTGTCATCTTTAAACGATTGGCTGAATTCTTACCCTAGCTATAACAACAGAAGGCCCATATGGAGATTGACAGCTTGGGCCAGGTCCCAGCTCTCTTACGCATCACTGATGAACTTTCAGGCTAGTTTCTCATCCTCTGCACTTCGGTTTTTCTCTGGGTGAAGACTAAGATCTGCCATTGGCAGAGGCTGGCATGTGGCAATTACGACATTCTTGACACACCACCACCACACTGGTCCTCCCAGCCCAGCTTTCCTTGCAGTTAGGGTTGCTGTGTCCTTAGATTCTCTTGCCAATGGAATGTGATCCTCTACTCTCTCTCTACCACCTGCTGGTCAAGGGTGTGTCAGATCCAGGGGCCTTGGAGAGTGATGGAGCTACCATATGTAGGAGGAGCCTAGGGCCCCAAGTTGCCATGAGAAAAGCTAGCTGCCAAACATTTCCACTGAATGACCACTGAAAAACAAACAAAAACACAAGGCAAATTAATAAAATAAAAACAAAAATATATTAAGCTAAAAGGCTTAGACTTTAGGGTGAATTTTTATAAAGGGTATCCTGCCTCTTAAGGTTGTTGGTAGTCTAAAGTAAATTAACCTAGGAATGCCTTTAGAGCAACTCCTGAGGCATTATATAAATGTTCTGTATGCTTGTGTGTTATTGTGAAGTATTGACAGATAAATAAAATGAGAAAGAACAAAATAGGATTTGCAAAGGTACTCACCCACAGTCTTATTTCTTAAATCACTCTGTGTTTGTGTCTGTGTCTGTGTGTACACACATTTAATACATATATATTAAATATGTGTGTGGCTATAAACTTTACACTTTAGAGACAAAAGATGAAATTATAGAAAAGTATGTTGGGTCATTCATGAATTAGTATTATCCATTAATATATTTTCATGGTCCTTACAGAAAAGCGAGTTCCTTCAGAGAGATTGACTTTTAGATGAGGCAGGTAGAACATTCATTCTTAACCAAATATAGTGTTTATGCAGAAATAATCATCAACATGTTTGCCCATATGGGGGATGAGTGAGCATGTGAAACCAGACTTGTGGTGATGCAGAAATGAAGCCGGACTTCTGGCGATGCTTCTGCAGCATATGTTGGTGTTCCCTTGTAGTGTCACCTTTTTGTCCCCATGAACAAAGCATAGTACCCAAATCATCTCTAGTCTCTCTTTGTCACCAGGAAGATGTGTCCAACCTACTACCATGTCCTTGCATCCCCAAGTCCCCCTTTACTGCCACTTTCCTCTTGCCTCACACTGCCTCTTACAGAGAATCCCAGGCCTTTCTGGAGAAGGGTCCAAGTGGCAGAGCAGAACAAGCCAGTCACATTCATTCTTTAGTGATAGGCTTGGCTCCTTCGAGTAGCATGTTTTTTTGGGTACTTGCTATGAACTATGAAATAATGTAATGAACAAAGCTGGTAAAAGTCTCTCTGGATACATTTTGGTGGAAGAAAGTAGAGAATAAATAAGTGAAGTCATGGCATATTAGATGTGATAAATCTAAGTGGAGAGCAAGCTAGGGGAGTGTAGTGGTTTCAGAATGCAATTGGAAGAGGCCATTTTAAGCCAGGTGGTAAAGACTCATGGAAAAGTAGCATTTAGTCCAAGGCTAGAGAAAGTGATGGGGTGGGCGCATGAGGAGTTAGGAGAAACACACGGGGGATGGAGTGAGGCCTTTGGGAGCTTCATAGGGAGGTTATCTTCGATTTTGAGCAAGTCATGGAGGGTTCTAGGTAGAGAACCTAACATGTTTAATGAAAGGATCATACCAGTTGCTAGATGGAGGATAGTCAAACACAGGCAAAGCACAAAGCTACGAGACGAGGACAGGAATCTTGGCAAGAGATGATAGAGTACGGTGACTTGAACTAAGCTGAGGATGGCATGAGTGCAAATCCTGCATATATTTGTGGATAGAGTCAGACAATTTTCTGGCTGACTAGAGATAGGAGTTTAAGATTAAAGGAGGAATCAAAACTGACTCCATGGGTTGAGGTCCAAAAATATGAAAACCTCGTTGTGATTTAATGAGATAGGGCAGGAGCAGGCTTACCCAGGGAGGCTAAGTTTCCTTTCTGGGTAAGTTAAGTCTGAGATGCATGTTCCCCATCCAAATGGGGAAGACAAATATGTAACAAGAATTCAGGGGAAAGGTCCAGGCAGAGAAATACATTTAGAAGATGTCGGCATATAGATGGAATTTCAAGTTGGGAAGCTGGCTGGGATCATAGGTCAGAACACATGGATAGAGCAGACGTCAAAAAAGCAACCCTCCACCCATAGTAAGGGGTCTGGAAGCTGAGGAGAAGCCACAAAAGAGGCCAAGCAGAGAAGGGGTACTGGGAGGGATACCTGGCAGAATGCAGGGTTCTGAGAGCCGAGTAAAGAAAAGTACTTCCAGAAGACGTGAATAAACTGCCACAGAGGTCAACAAACAGGGCTGAAAATGGACCACTGAAATTAGCAACATGGAATCTTCTAGAGACTTAACAAGAGCAAAATAGAAGCCAAACACTGACAGGAGTGGGCTGAAGAAAGATCAGGATAAGGAGAAGTGGAGACAGAAAACTCAGACACAACCTGTTCCATACTATAACAGGAGCAACTCACCAAGGCATGGCGGAGGGGAACACCGGGCCAATAGTTTTTTTTCCTTCAGGCAAGAAAAATTGCACCTTAGTCGCATATATTGACCAGAGCAGCCAGACATGATAGTAAGTTTCCTCTAAGTGTGTGTTCTCCCCTTTTTCCTAAGGATTGTTTTAATTTGTGAGTAATCTGATTTCTGCAGATCTTTTAATAAAATGAAGCTGCATGAAGAAATTCTGTTTGTCCCAGTTCCCTGCAAATACTGAACAGGGCCTGTAGGCCCTTGTGTGAGAAGCTGAGTTTAGATCAAGCCTGCTGGTTGCCCTAGGTTTCCTGGCCTCCAGCCCACAGCACAGCTGTTCTGTGGATACTCCCTTCCCTCCACACAGGCCAGGCCTGACTACATTCATGTAGCCTCGTGCCTTTCCAGGAAAATAGACCCACTAAGAAGGTGATTCTGCAACAACAATCACGAATAAGCTTATCTTTCTCCTTTAGAAAGTTCAAACTAGCAAGTTTTCAGATAAAAATTACTTGGACTTTTTAAAACTTTTTTATTTTTTTATCCTTTTTTTTTTCTTTTTTTCTTTTTTTCTTTTTTCGGGCCTTGTGCTTGCTAGGCAAGCGCTCTACCACTGAGCTAAATCCCCAACCCCTATTTTTTTATCCTTAATGCCAACGTTAACCAGTCAAAAGACTCAGGCAAGCAAGTCATGTGGAAGATGGAGTGGTGATTGTGCGATTGAGTCAGGAACTGTGAGGATAAAAGTAGGGGGCCACACAGTGACACATAAACTGAGTAGGGTGACTTGACTCTCACTGACAGGTCATGTTTTCCTGATACCATGTGTGGCGCTTTGAAGGAAAATGGCCCCCATAGACCCATAGTGGGTGGCAGTGTTAGAAGGTGTGGCCTTGTTGGAGGAAGTGTATCACTGGGGATGGGCTTTGAGGTTTCATACGTTCAGGCCAGACTCAGTGTCTCTTTCGTCCTGCAGTCCGAGGATCTGGATGTAGGACCCTTACTACCTCTCCAGCTCCATGCCCACCTGCCATGCTTCCCACTGTGACGATACTAGACTAAACCTCTAAACTGTAAGGCAGCCCCAAAGAATGTTTTCTTGTATAAGAGTTGGCATGGTCATGGTGTCTGTTCACAGTAATAGAAACCCTAACTGAGTCACTATGTTTTCTATGTTTGTCAGAATTCAGCTTATGATCTAGGGCAGACATTCAGGCCCACTAAACAAAAGTGAACATTTACTCACATAGTAAGGATGCACAAACAGAATGAGTCACCTCCAGGCATGCTGATCAATGGTACAACTGATGTCACTAAGGATCCAGCTCTTCTTTCACCTTCTGGGCAGTGTATGGTTCGTAGATGCCTTTCTAGAAGCAATAAAGACTGGCAACCTCTGGCAGCTCTTGATAATCTTACGTCATAGCAAATGAAATCCCAGGGCAGAAGCAGTCTCCTTCCTAATACTCTAATTAAGCCCTTGGAGAAGGTTTGATTGGTCCATTTTGGGTCATCTCTGAGTTCCTGAGTCAATCACTGGCCAACGGGATAGAGAATGATGACTAGCTAAGCCTGAGTCACGGTCTGTACTTGGATGGAGATGAGATCACAGGGAAGCAGGTGTCCTAACGGGAAATTAATACTCGAATGCCAAAGAGAGAGGAGCTGCTGGAGCCACTGGAACATGGCGTGTGGCTCCACCCCTCAGGCCAATTTTCTTATAAAGGAAAGGTGCTCGTTCTTGTGAAGGATTCTTACTGCTGTTAAAGATCACCCAGGGAGGGAGGGTGGAGGGAAGAGACTGGCAGAGCACTGAAAGCTCTTTCTTGGTTACCACTTTCAATTTTGAAATTGAACTTCTAAAAAGAAAATGAGCCAAAAGAAACCAGGAAGATTAAATTCATAAAGATAAAAAATTTAAAAGACAATATAATAAAAAGTAAAGCCATCCCAACTTCAACTACTTGAAAAGCTTACTAAATAGATTAGGAGACCTTCACAGAGGGTAAAAGAAATCATAGAGTTAAGGATAGAGCTCAATGGTTCATGTGACCTGAATGTGTGAGAACTAGATCAACTCCTAACACCAAAAAAAAGTATTAAAAAAAGAGAGAGCAAAACACCTTAGTTTAGAAAGAAAAGGCACAGTCACATACATGAAAGAAATCAAGAGGACACAAAGGTCTTAAATATCAAAATTTAAAATATTAAAATATGCATATTCTATAAGCAATATGTAAAATATCAAACTCTAGTGAGTATAAGCACAAGGTCTTCTAGAGGATCTGGAAGGGATGATGCCAACCCTGGGACGCTTTATGATCAGAGAGTTTCACAGGCAAGTGTCAACTGTCCAAAATAGATGGTTAAAATATAACGCGAATAACTCTGGGCCACAGAGAAACCTAAATTCTGTAATTCAATATTAGAATTATTAAAAATTACATGAAAAAATCACCCAATAAGAGTCCAGCAGTTAATCAAAAGTAGTAACTAAAGGATAAATAATAGTTACACAGTTGGGGTTGTCTCAGATCAGAAAAATCTGTCACCAGGGTTCATTATTACAACAATCTCCCAGGGATGTGTTCTCTGTTATAAATGACAAATCAACTAATTTAAATCAATGGTTCTCAACCTTCCTAATGTGGTAACCCTTTAATGAAGTTCCTCATGTTGTGGTGACCCCAACCACAAAATTATTTTCACTACTAATCCATCACTGTAATTTTGCTACTGTTATGAATCATAATGTAAATATCTGATATGCAGGATAGCTGATATACAACCCCTATGAAAGGGTCATTGGACCCACAAAGGGGTCACAACTCACAGGTTGAGAATCACTGATTTAAGGTTACTCTGTGTGATTCTACGGCCTGGATGAATTCAAATGAGAAGATCTTATCCCTGTGCTATTACTGTGTGACTGACATAATGAATGGGACCAAGTGACTTTCTAGCATTCGTAGACTGGCCCATTCTTTCACACAGCACTGTACAGGATTCTGAGTGCGGACCTCTTCCAAGAGCACCAGTCCTATTGTGCAATTGCATATCCGGTTCTGATTGCATCATGCCTGCCCATGTCCAGTTGGCTAGAGTCAGATGCATGTGTCAAATCGATGTGGGAAAGATCAGCACGGAGGCAGGAAACACATGCAGGTACAGTTGTTCTAGTCTACCACAATCAGCACACCATGCATTCGATACAGCATGCAAGCAATTTCAAATAAACACCTAAAATAGGTGTGGAAGAGAAGAATAGATACATTGAATCATAGGAAACGCCAGTGTTCAATTCTTCTAGACCTACAGAGCAACAACATCTCAGCATAATATTAACCTAAAAAATAATAACTAGACTTACTTCCATTGAAACCAGAAGCTTGAAAATGAAGTTACAAGTATTAGTAATACTTGTTCTTAGGATCTAACTATTTCATTTAAGTAGAATATGAAACAATTGTTATAACCTTTGAAATAAGATGTCTATGTTGAGAATGTGGTTATATGCTTTAAAAACAATCTGGTTCAGAGCCGCAGAGATGTTTTAATGGTTGTAAGCAATGACTACTCTTCCAGAACAGCCAGGTTCAATCCCCAGCACTTACGCGGCAGTTCACAACCACCTGTATTTCCAGTGTTGGGATCCAATGCCATATTGTGGCTTCTGTGGATACTAAGCACACATGCAGTGCAGAGTCATACATGCAGGTAAAACACCCATACAGAAAAAAATTTTAAATAAAAAATATAAATTTATCAGCATTATAGTATTTAAATAAGGAACTTGAAATGTTCTCTTTCTGGCAATCAGCACCTAGAAAACAGAATGGGAAACATATTTCAATCACAATAAAGATGATATTTTTATTAGAAATGAATTTAACGTGAAAGGCATGAAGTAGTAACATCTTATCAAAGATCTAAGCCAAGACCTTAACAGATGGGGGGAATAATTCAGTCTTGGTTGTGAATATAATACAAGTCGGTCTCACCAAAATCAAGAAATAAATGTAATCAATTACCATTGGGATTGGGGAAGATAGAAGTTAGATTAAATTGTCTCAAAATGTATGGAAAAATGAGGGCCTAAGGGTAACTAGGAGCTAAATAGCTAATACACACACACACACACACACACACACACACACACACACACACACACACACACATCAAAAAATTCAAAGACAGCATATAGTGAAAACTTTTCCCATCCGTGTCTCACATCTGCCCAGTTCTATCTCATGCCTTACCAGACAGATTCTTCCAGAAGTTTTTTTTTTCTTTTCTTTTTTTCGGAGCTGGGGATCGAACCCAGGGCCCTGCGCTTCCTAGGCAAACGCTCTACCACTGAGCTAAATCCCCAACCCCCAGAAGTTTTGTATATAGTTAAGTATGTTGATTTCCCCCCTGTCGTGCTTTGCACAATCGGATGTTCACAAGCATGCTTCTGCATAAGTCTGTGAGAGCACAAAGACCTCTTTTGTCACCTACGATGTGTCCACCCCAGTTTCCAGTTGACCGAGAACCTGGCCCCCTGTTACTGAATATTGGGGTTACTTTTACCATTTGTCAATACAAGTTGCATCACAAAATATATACCTTTTCCCCTGGCAAACACATTAGTAGAATCATTTCCCAAACATGAAACTGCTGGGAATGTGCATGTGGAGTTTAGCCAGATTGTCCTCCCTGGGGGTCATCTCGAGGGGTCATGGTCTTACCAGCAGTGAATCAGAATGTCTTTGCTCACAACTCCACCACTGCAGTGTATTACAAAGCTTTTGGATTTCTGCCAAGCCAAAAGGCACAGCGTCTTTTTCCGAATACTTTTCATTTATATTTTTTTCTCATAAGGGAGGAGTAACAATGATGAACATCTTTTTTTGATCTTTTAAATTGTATTAAAACTTTATCATACAGAACTTGCCAATAAAAATCATCACACATCGAAATCAAGCACACCCAAAGTCTGTCCGTCTTACTGAACTTTCATACAATAGAATGGCCATTATGTGTGGTACATCTACACAATGGAATATTACTCAGCTATCAAAAACAATGACTTTAAGAAATTCATAGGCAAATGGATGGAACTGGAAAATATCATCCTGAGTGAGGTAACCCAATCACAGAAAAACACACATGGTATGCACTCATTGATAAGTGGCTATTAGCCCAAATGCTTGAATTACCCCAGATGCCTAGAACAAATGAAACTCAAGACGGATGATCAAAATGTGAATGCTTCACTCCTTCTTTAAAGGGGGAACAAGAATATCCTTGGCAGGGGTAGGGAGGCAAAGATTAAAACAGAGGCAGAAGAAACACCCATTCAGAGCCTGCCCCACATGTGGCCCATACATATACAGCCACCCAATTAGACAAGATGGATGAAGCAAAGAAGTGCAGGCAGACAGGAGCCAGATGTAGATCGCTCCTGAGAGACACAGCCAGAATACAGCAAATACAGAGGCGAATGCCAGCAGCAAACCACTGAACTGAGAATAGGACCCCCGTTGAAGGAATCAGAGAAAGAACTGGAAGAGCTTGAAGGGCCTTGAGACCCCATATGAACAACAATGCCAAGCAACCAGAGCTTCCAGGGACTAAGCCACTACCTAAAGACTATACATGGACTGACCCTGGGCTCCAACCTCATAGGCAGCAATGAATATCCTAGTAAGATCACCAGTGGAAGGGGAAGCCCTTGGTCCTGCCAAGACTGAACCCCCAGTGAACGTGATTGTTGGGGGGAGGGCGGTAATGGGGAGAGGATGGGGAGGGGAACACCATTATAGAAAGGGAGGGGGAGGGACTAGGGGAATGTTGGCCCGGAAAACGGGAAAGGGACTAACAATTGAAAAGTAAATAAGAAATACTCAAGTTAATAAAGAAAAAAAGGAAAAAAAAAAAAAAGAATGGCCATTATGAGGCTGTGTAGCTTCACACTGGATTTTATACTTTCACTATTACATATATTTTTATGCATTTATCCATCACCAAAAATGCGAAGTCCATGTCAGAGTTAAAACTAGAAAAACAGTTAGCTTTATAACCTCTTTCATGGCTCCATTCAAGTGTCCGTTCCCTGCACCCAGCCCTTTCTCACATTTAATAGTTACTCCTTCCTGTTCTCCTTCCTACATGCTATACTGTCTCCACATGTATACTTGTTTACATAGATTATATACATGGAGAATATACATTGTTTCCACATGTATTATAGACTAGGATCTGCATGTGAGGGAGACCATGCAGGTTTCTTCTTTTTCAGATTGTGTGACCTTCTTAGATGTTCTAAGTTCGTTCATTTGAGCATCTTTTAGGAGTTTATTCCACAAAACAAACAAACAAAACAAAACAAAAAAACCCCAACCAATCAGGTGGAGGTGAGCTAAAGACAACCCTGTAGACATTTACTCAACACCAATACCAGGACACACATGCAAAGTCCAAGATTATCAAGAGCATTCTGATTTGGAAGCTATAGAAGGACAGATGTGCATGGTGGGATCAATAAAAATGAAAAACGCTTTTTGGAAAATTAAGTCCTGTGCTTTGAATAGTTTCTTCTACCAAGTGCATATGTTAAAACCTCACTTTACCCAGGGAAATGGCATTAAGGGATGGGGCATTTAGAAAATAACCAAGTCATGAGGCTGAGGTCCTCACCACTGGGATTAGTGTCTTTGTGAGAGGCCTTAGAGAGCCAAGGTTCGCCTCCCACTTTGTACAAGTGCAGTAGTATCCGTGAAGCTCAGGCCCTCCCTCCACACTGAATCTGTTCTCGGCTTGACCTTGAACCTCTTGGCCTCCAATAAATTTTAGTTTTTTTATAAACTGCCAGTAGGGGCCCTTTTGTTACAGCATCTGGAAGACTAAGACACTAAGTTAACACATAAGAACAGAAGCCCAGAGATCACAAAGAGCAAATGACTCAAGCATGAGAAACTTGTATCCATAATCTGTGGATAGAGACCAGGAGGAAACAAAGCCAAGGATCTAAAATCCAAATCCACGGTGTAACGCACACAGGAAGAGACTCGGTTCATGTATAATCAGGAAGGTATCACCTAATGATACACCAACTCACTCTGATTTACTCTGGTGGAAAATATCAAAAAGACATGATTCCTGTTGCTGAAGGGGAAAAAAATGAAAAAAAAGGGGGGGGGACTTTTGAACATTTCCTTTTAGAAAGCAAGTTGGTTATATGTAATATGATTAAGACACATGAAGGTTTGACCCAGATGTCTCATTCCCTCCTCAAAGAAGTAAATGTATGTGTACTGTTTTCTAACCATATCACACTCCATGTTTAGTGACATGCAGTACTAAAAAGACTAATTTGGAAGTGAAGCAACTAAATTAAGAGCCCTTTAAGTCCTCCCCCACTCCAGTCTCTCTCAACTTATGAAACGATCTTTCTAGATGATGTTGATGTTGATAACCTTATGAATATGGAAGAAAACAGTGGTGGGACAGTGTTTCTGTCAGCTTGAGCTGCTAATCCACCCTAAACAGGGCGGCTTATTTCCCACAGAACTAAAGGCTGGAAGGCCATGATCAAGGTTCTTCCTGGGTGGCAGAAGTCAGCCTTGTACGGTGTCCTAGAGTGGCAGACAGAGCAGACCTGTGTCTCTTCCTCTCCATACAAGGGCACTCATCCTACTCACTGGGGCTCCAGTTTCGTGAGCCAATGACCTAGCAGAGGAAGCAGTTTTGAAGATCAGCTCCCGGGGTATGTTGAATTTTGCGATCATTTCTGAACACTCCTGTTGGATCCCGGGGCTTCAATTTGTGGGCTGGGGGTGGATTTTTGAACATTTAGATTACAGTAGACTAAGTTCTCACCTGGTCCTGCCATGTCAAGGCTGTGTCGAGGGGGCTTCTACAGGGGAGAAGAAATAAATCAATGCTTATAACAGCAGATTCCAATACAGCTGACAAGCAGCTCTTGTATACAACAAAGATTCCTCTCTGTCTTCACAATGCAGAAAGGCAGGCTCCTGAGCCTGGGCCCCACAGTGAGGCAATTACTGAACCATAAATATCATGCAAGCCTCTGGCTTTCCCATGGCTTGAATCTCAACCATTCCCAGATTAAATATAACTAAGTCACGGGCGTAAAATTGATGTGCGCAAGTGGATGGATGACAAAGGCCTGGCTGTGTGAACTGGGAATTTGGAACTGACCCTGTGACTAAAGGGTTCTTAAGTGTCACTCTACTGGTGGAATGGCGGTGGCTCCCTTGCTGCCCATGAGAAGGGACTAACACGTGAGTGACTGGAGCTGTGCAACCCACCCTTTGGTCTCACCCCAGTTGTCTCCTGCCCATTTGTGGCAGACAGTGCACTTGGAGGATTAGTTCGGAGTGGGATGGGTGAACAGATGCGACAGATTAGAGAGGAAGTCTGTGCCTGGGTGGCTCTGGCAATCTGGTAGGCTCTAGCAGAAGACGGGGAAGAGAGAATGGTCCGGGAAAGGAGAGTGTTGAATTTTGCGATCATTTCTGAACATTCCTGTTGGTGTGCGAAGATCTCCCTACATTGTAAGCAAAGGCAGTGGGATGGGGAAACAAGATGGTGAAGTCAGATTTCTTTTTTGCAGCAAAGTGGGCAGGCTGACTCAGTGTTTTCAAGTCCCCGGTCTCTGAACCTGTCTCTGAGAGTCTAAGGATCTAACTCAATGGGGTGAAGGAGCAGAATAGTAGTCATTTCCTCGCAAAGCAAGTAGCTAGCGGCATTTTTTGTTGTTATTGTTATTATTAAAGGTCAGTTGCCTGTGATATCCTACACTGCTATCTGGAAGTCAATCAGGAAGGTGGTACGCACACCCTCTCACCTGAGGGAAGCAGGGAGACCTCAGCCAAGGGACACAGGCAGCAAGCAGCAGGTATCTGGGTTCTGTGCAGGTGCCCTAACTGTAACAAACCCAGAAAACCATGCAGAGCGAGGCTGCAGAGCTCAGGCGGGTGGCCCAGCCGTAGCGGAAGTGCTACCCAGGTTGAGGACCTTCCCTTCTTCCTCCACCAGACGTCAGCGATCTGTCAGCCCCACGGTGCCCACACTCATCCGAGGCACCTTACAAAGAGTTCTCAAAGGTGTGGGAAGCTGCAGACACAGTCCAGAAGACAAGGCCTATTTTTATTTAGAAAGGTTGACGTGGGGGGTGGATGTAAAGTTGATTTAAATACGTAAGCAGGGAGGAGATGGACTGGTGCTAAGACAAACGGAGGTCAGAGGCAGGCGGTGGCCTTCCGGAAGCCAGCCCTCCACAGTCAGGTGGCAAATGCAAGGTTGGAAGGAGTCAGGAGAGGTTGCTGCATGGCCCAGGGGCTTGGTGGCCTCCACTTAGGGCTTCACCCTGCAGCTGTGGTCGTTTCTTGCCAAGGTCAGTACTGGTTACCAGATTCCAGCAGATCACTGGGCTCGTCTGAGTTCGTGTTTTTTACCTATAAATGCAGATGTGCCTACTTCACAGAATTTTTAAGAGATTTTTTTTTTAAATTGAGGCAAAGTGCTGGCATAGGAATTGCTTTGGAGATGTGAGCTAACACTACCTTGTAGAAGTCCATCCTATTAGAGCAATAGGTTAATGGACACTCTTGTATGAAAAAAAAATCAGGGTTCCTCCACAAAGCTGAGGACTGTGTACTTGGGAACACGATGCCTAGGGCTTTCGGCTGAGCAGCCGGGTCTGGATCCTGTACCCCCATGTGACGTGAACCAGAACTCTCTACCTAGGCTACTTCAGTAGGATTCAAACCGTGGGCTCATGAAACCACTGATGCCCAACAGGTGATGCTCCTCCTTCCTGCCACAGTTCTACACACACACACACACACACACACACACACACACACACACACACACACACACACACACACACACACATCCCTCTGACCAAACCCATTGCTATTCATTCTCCACCTCGTCCTCGGTCCAGAGCAGAAGGGACCTTGGAAGGAATGCATCAAACCCCAGGTCCCATGATTACAAGACTGAGACGTTTAGAAGTAACAGTTTCCCATTCCTAGTGTGGGTCGAAGGGCCTCTGTCCCTGACCTTATCTGGCTCCCAGCAGCCCTCCCTGAGCTCAGCGATTTCACCGTTTGTACGCATGTGCAGCTTTTAGCTGACTCAGCATTTGGCGCAGGCCTTGCTTCTGCCTGGAACCCTGTCTTCACCCTGCATGGCCCCAGCCTCCGAACAGTTGCTCTCCTCTCCTCAGATGCCAACTCCTCAGACAGGCAGGCACAACTTCTGCTGCCAAAGACAGAACTCTGGGACCATTCCTTCCCCAATGGTTACTTGTGCTCGCCGCTTCAGAGCAGTCTCCTCACCTGTGAAGTGGGGATAACAAGAGTGGCCTGGGTTGCTAAGAGGATTAAATGTACATTGCTTTAAATAGTGCCAGGCATTTGGTAAGGGCCAGATCAATGTATGATGTTAGCACATATTTATCTTGTGGAATCACAGCGGTTTGTGCATGTATGTGTCCATCTCCCCTGGAGACGGAGACAGTAGGGGTCTTACTCGTCTTTGTATGCAGGCCAGCTGGCAGGGTGCCCGGCATAAAGAAGGCACCTGTAGAGTTCAGTGGCACCCCTCCCACCAAATGCATGTCCTCGTACACTCGGCATGTGTCCTTGGGAAGAGCTTCTGCAGATACAGCTAAGGCGAGGCCATGTGGAATCAGATCAGGTCTAAGACTTTAGAGAAGACTGTATTAGACACAATACAGACACAGTCACAAAGAAGCCTGTGATAGAAGAAGCAGAGACAGGATTGTGCAACTTTGATTCAGAGAGGCACAGAGATTGCCTGTAAAGCCAGAAGCTAGGGAGAGCGGTGGGAGAGTTGTTCTGGGAGCCTGCAGAGAGAGGTCAGCTCTCGAAACCATTGGATTTTGGTCTTTTAGAACTTTGAAAGAATGAGTTTCTGAGTTAGTGAGGGAGAATGAATAAAGAGTGATTAGATTCCTCTCTGAGCATTCTAAACCCCAGGGCAGAGTGAACATCTTCATTCTCTGGGTTTTGCAAGACAGGGCTCTCTCAGGAGGGAGTCAGGACTCAGAGGTCTCCTCACCATCACCTTAGGAAGCAACCACCTTGCCACAGACCAACTCATGACCCAAGAGGAGAGAACCACCAAGACACTGTCCTCTGCCCCAGAGAAAGGATAATCTTTCACAACCAAACTTACTTATAGCCATCCATTGACTGGAAGATCCAGACTGCCTAACTCCACTGCTGGGCTCACGCTGTGTGCCCCTGCCCCTGCCCCACCCTCTCCTGGGAAACTTACTTCATCTCTCAAACTTTGGAGAGAGGCTGGAAGTGAGGGAGAGACAGAGAGAGACAGAGAGACAGAAAGAGAGCTCTACTTCCCAAGGGGGTCATTTGGCAAGGACAAAAATAGCTCAGAGAAACCACAGAGGAAATTGTGCTTTTGGCAAGAGTCTGCACCCTCAGTGTGCCACTTGCCTGGCCAGTTCATTTGGTCCTATCCACGTGTGGCATCATTCACCCAAGGCACGAAGCACCCAGCCACTGCAGCACCTTCCCCTTTCCCATCTCCTTCTCTCCTTCTGTTCTCTTCCCATGCTTTTTGACCTCTCCAGGTGAACGCTGTATTTGATGTGGCAAGCTATGGGCTAAAGGCATTTCTCTACAAAACTATCAGGTGGACGGGGCAATGCTGACCCATACAAATGGTCCCATTTGGTTTTTATCAAGTTTCTACTCCATTCCTGGCACCATTTAGTGGCTATTATACCCTATGAATGGCCATTCACTTCAATTTGGTGATGGGGAAACTGAGTTACAGGGGATTGATCAACTTTCCCAAGGTTGTTCCGTGAACACGGGCTCATGAGACAGCCACAGGTGCCAGGCGATATGACCCGAGAGCCAGCTGGTGACGGTAGAGCAGAAGTCATGGCACTGCAAGAGGCGTCCTCACACTGTCACTGAAGGCTCTAAAATGAGCCCTCTGAGGAGCTTTATCATTTCTGCTGTGTCTCTAGAAATAAATAGAGTGACTTTCTGAGCATCTCTATCAGAAACCTATATCGAAACAGAAGACGGTGACATGGAGTCACTGTGGATGCCATTTCTGGATCCACCTATCTAACTGTGTAAGCTTGTACAAGATAGCCCTGATCTGTCTGACTGTGAAATGCTAGTATGTGTGTAGTTGGGACTCAACAGTCTGATTTCTGTCAGCCTCCTTCTCCCTGTGGAGACTCATGTGATGTTCTGGCTAATGAGGTAGGGTATTCTCACCTTAGATACCATCTAAAGTCCCACATTAACTCAGGTCATTGTCAAATTAAGAAATATAAAGCTAAACATTATCTGTGGAAATCAAGCATTCGATTCTTGGCTGCAGAGGCCAACTATGGTGACTTGAATAAATTGCTCATTGCCAAGTAGCAATCCCTTCCTATTTGTTGGGAAGACATGATGTACTGAGGTGAACACTTGACTTTGATTGCAAAGGCAGATAAGGTTCAGGACCTGGCTCGATAGAGAATGACTGTGATCACCTTCTCTGCCCAGATAGATCCAGTTATGTTGAGGCCAATGAAGACTAAATGGTTAAAAAAAAAAACAACCCACAGACAGAAGGTGCTGCTGGGTAACTTGGTGCTTTCATGAAGTTGTGTTTTCTGACACATGTCTGGAGAGGGAAGGTTACCAAGGCACACTCCAGTGTGAAAGAAGGGCATTGCCAACGGTTCTCTCCGTATCTCTCCCTCCTCAGTGCCCCAGGAGACGCTTCTCTTGGACCAAGCATGTCCTGAGGCTTCCTTGTCCTCTGGCTCTCAGGACCCAAGGCTGAGGAACTGGACAAGAAAAGGCACAGAGTGTTTTTGCCTCTGCTTCCTGCCACCCAGGCTATAACTTGGCAGAGCTGCAGTTTTCTATCTAAGTGACACCCTCATTGAGCAACCTTTGTGCAACAAGCAGGTTGCCTGGGAGGCGAGTCTGGGAAGGATGGCGTAGAGGAGTGGGGAGGCGGGTCAGGAGGATGGAGAGGCGTATCACAAAGTGCACAGATGGGCTGGAATGTGCGTAGATGAGTCGGTGGGCTCAGAGCTCTGGGAAACAGCCTCAGCGTTCCCCCACCTGAGTAGGGCAGGATGTGGCAGCACAGCAGCAGCCAATGCCGACTGGCGTCCCACTGCTGTTAACTTCAGGGGCAGCCCCTGTTCCTTATGGCTCTGTCAGCCTACCCACACCTCCACTAGTCTTCCCTTCATCACAGTCTCTCTGTTATCCCCTGAAGTGTACTACGTCTTTCCTTCCCTGACTCATTACAATAGTGAAGGTCCTAAGCCTTCCGTGATTTCCAGTCTGCAGAACCGGATGTAGCAGATGCTTGGGTCCCACCCACATCGCTGTCACTAGCCAAGGATTCTTCAAGTATCTCTGATGTCGGAGGGGTTTTCTCCTGAATGCTTCACACAGGGCAGGCCCATAAGGACAGCTCTCAATGAAAAGCAGAGGGACCTGGTAAGTGATTCCTGGGCCTTCTTGATTCTGGGGTCGGATGAGTCCAGAGCACTTCTACAGTTCCCCAGAAGCCTGACTCGAGCTCCTCACAGCAGCAAGCTACGTACTGGTGTATCTTGAGTTGCCAGTCCTCCTGGTCCTGAATTACTTCGTGACCTAGCCCTACCCCCATTCCACTAGCCATGTCTGTAGTAATAACAGCAAATACCTAACACATACTACTTAGGAAGAAAAGAAGGCTTACTTAGCCCTGAGTTTTTGAGGCTCAAATCCAAGCTTGGGCAGCCCAATTATTTTGATCCTCTGTTGAAGTTCCCAGACACCAATAGCAGGAGATCATGACAGCATGTCAGTGAGCCAGAGAGAGAGGAAAAGAATGAGGCTTCACAGCCCACACCTCCAATGGCTTAAGAACCTCCCACCAGACACTGCTTCTTAAAGGTCCACAGCACCTCCCAGGGTATTGTATGCCTTTGCATGTGGAAGACACACACCCAAACCACAGCAGACACTGCTCTCACAGCTCTTCACAGGATCACTTCGTAATGAAACCACCTACTCTGGAAACTCTAAGACTGTGCTGCATGAGAAGCCTGGGACGTGAACGACAGCCCCATCCAAACAGGCAGGAATCATGCACTGACTGAAATCCTTAGCAAAGTCAGTAAAATCCTCGGTGGTCAGGCCACTTCCCATCCCCTTCCCCAGCCCTCTCCAGCCTCCCTTCTTTCTCGCCACCAGATACGCTCAGTTATAGGCAGCTCTTGGAACACTGTCTGCTCGTCAAGTTTCTGGCCCTCTGCCATGCTGTTCTCTGCCGGGAATAGCCTTCACCCACCGAACATTCCTCTGCCTCCCACTTGTCTTAAAGGTTTCTGTCTTCCCTGACCACCTTTCAACAAACAGACACCAAAACTGAGAGATGTGAACCGGTTTTGATGATGCCTGTTTTCTTCCACTCAGTTATGAACTCGCGATTACAGGAACTTCCTTATTTATCCACAAATCTCCAACACAGCATCGTACAGACACAGTAGGGTTTTTTAAAATAAGTGCCTAATTAATGGATAAAACAATTTAGTAAGCAAATAAAACATTTAATTCTGTAGAAGGACTAAAAGGGTCCCTCTTATGGAATAAAATACAGTGGATAGCCTGAGGAAATTGTAAACTACTTTGCGGGCTGGTGGAGTGGTAAGATGGCAGCAGTTACTTCTTAAGGAAGAGACAAGCGTTGATTTTTTTGAAGGTCATGAAGGAGGTGAAAGCTAAGTAGAAAGACTGGAGGTGATGCGGAGCAGGGAGAGGAAGTCTCCAGAGACAAGGACCCTGAGGGCATTCCTAGGCCAACCTGGGAATGGAGTAGCCAGGCCAGCAAGAGAGAGGATGCTGCACCGCGCTTCTAGAACAGTGGGACATACAAGTGGGGTGTGTCCTTGACCGCATAGAGTCCCAAGGCCGTGACTTCATTCATTGTTTAGTCTGCTACCCCTCCCCCAGCCCTGCCATCTTTCCTTCCTTCCTCAGCTTCCTCTGCTCCTGGGCGAGGCTTCCTGTTAAGTCGTTCTGAGAACTGGAGTTTTCAGAGCTTTAGAGACTAAGAATGCTTGCCAGTGAAACTGCTACCAAAGGTTCTCGTTGGCTTCCAAGAAGCCATGACTGTGTCTGCCACACAGTATTTCAGAGAGGATCGACACCTCAGAGGGTGGAGACCCAGAGGTGCGCTCCCACTCTCAGGGTGTGTTCTTTACAGAGTGTGCACAGCTACTCAGGAAAAGGGCAACTCCACCTTTCTGTTCACAAAGCCAAACTGTCACCACCAAGATGCTGGCTAGCTAAAAGAATCCTTGGTGACTCATTTCCAGGATAGGGTCCTTTTGTAAAGTGAATTTCTATCTTTTGACTCAAAATTTTTGAAAATGTTGAAAAGTAAATTCTCATTTTTATAGAATTCAGGAATGGATAAAATTCTATGTAAAAACTATTAGTAAAAGCAGTTTTTAGGACAACCAGCATTCAGAAAGATGGCCACAAACGGCTACACAGTTCTAGAAGGTGCTAATAATCCCTCATCCACAATCCCAACATCCTAACAGCTCCAAAGCCAATTTAAGGGAAAACTTTAACATTAAAGTTCATGTGGTAGCAGACACTGGAACTAATGGGACCTTATTCAAAGTCAGTATTTCTCTCCAAGTAATTGTTTTTACATATTTGTTGTAACCAAAATACCAGTGTGTTTTATTACAGGCTTCTGCGCTATACCCTGATGCGAAGCATTATATAACGGAAAGTTTAAGTACACTGTTAGGCATTGTTTGTATCATTCTAGAATTCTAAAAAATATTCTGAATTCTAGAACACATTGAACTCAAAGAGACACACAGCAGATTAATGGGCTCAGCCTATGTAAAGTATGTTCAAATTAATTTTAGCATTAGACATTTTTCATGATTGTTGCAATTTTATGAAAGGTGGAGGGTGGTTTGCCGTGACCACTTCTGATTGTCCAGGGCCCCCCTGTAGTTCCTTCTGCATCCGTACACTTTGCTTCCAGTAGGAGTTGATGAACCTGAGCTCAAGCCCTTCAAGTGCACTAGGCTCAGATCTAGAGACGTGCCTTTAAAGACCGGCTGCTTTGGGGGGGTCACTTCCTGTTGTAGTCCGCAGTTTTCATGTGCGGAAGACGAGGCCAGTCTTAACTTTAGCAGAGCAAGCTGCACGACAAAGCCAATGAGTATATGTGAAAACGCCCTAGAAACTATAAAGCTATGCAAAAGCGCTAAAGGAAGCCCACTATGCAGTTATTCCAGAGAGTCTACTCTGACTCTAACGGGGCGCACGCTTTGTTTAAAGCCAAGGATACCAACACTCTGTGCTGAAACCCATGCAGTCAGGACAACTGGAACCCCAGGGGGGCTTTGCTCCTTTGTGCTTGATCTATTTTGGGATGCCGTGGCCCTTGGAGGCCTGTATTAATCACCCCCATCCTCTCGGGTGTATCTGAGACAGAAGATTTTGTGCTTTAGCTTTTGCATCCCTCATGGCATGTTATCACCTGGCGCTGCTTCTCTTCCACACTTGGTGCTGTGTTTAGACTGCACGGTCTGCTTTCAAGTCACAGGCTTCCCAAGTTCATAAAACCGAACTTCCTAGTCAGCGCCAGGCCACTTTCAAGCATCTTTCACTCCCTGGGTCAACACTGGGTCTAAGCAGGTGTGCCTCACAGGTGTGCCCCGCAGGTGTGCCCCGCAGGTGTGCCCCACAGGTGTGCCCCGCAGGCGGCTCCTACCAAGAAGCAACTGTCCTATTGAGTTTAGAAAAATAGAGATCAACGTTCAAATGGCTAGAACTCACCAGACATTTAACACTCCCCTCTACTCGAATCACGTAAGTCTGGACCTCAAGTCCAAGCAGCGCATGGGTGTGTCTCACACCAGAGAACAATCAACAAGATTAAGTTACTTTTGAGTTCCTAATTGATTTTCCAGAACTCCCTCTTCCTATCACAAAATCTGCTTTCTGAGGAGCTCATTCAATGCAGTTTAATGCTGCAAGTGTGTGTGTGTGGGGGGGTGTGCTTTAGGAAAGCAGGCACATTCTGGAAATACAAAGGCTTTCACATGAAGATGAATAATTGATACAGTTAGCCTCCCAATAACACTTATTGTTTACATTCACCAAACCCAATGCCAAGACAGATTTTTGTGTTTATGCTACAAAACTTGGAGAGTTGCTCAAATTCTTTTTATCCCTGGAGGTTTGTTGTATTTAATGTGATAGAACTAAAAAGGATGTTTTACAATGTTTTGGCATTATTTTGAAATACACATTTGGTAAGGCTAATTGCAGTAATTGTTTTTAATTATTATAACTTGGTATGATTTTCCTTATGCTTGATAATGTATAGTTATACCTTTTATTAAAGAATCCATCTCTTTCTTTGCATATTTGATGTAGTTCTCTTTGTTTGCTTTTCAGGCCAAAATCTTCCTAAATATCCCTGGTTGGCCTGGTATTTGCTATTGTAGCCCAGGTTATCCTTAAATTCAAGACAGTCTTTCTGCCTCATCTTTCCAAGGAGTTTATGGCCCTTAAGGAAGAGAGGACGTAACTTTCTTCTGTAGTGTATAACCTGTTGTTAGAATCTAGTACAATACTGTGAACTTGGTATTATCCCTTTTTCCAAAGGACTCTACATGTGAATTAAACAGAGCTAATCAGGAATTTTTCTATGGTACTTTTACCCAGGTTCAGCCCACGATTTTTGCAAAAGTTAAGGAGCAATTTATGTTAGGTCCTGTGGGTCATGTACTTCAGTTAAAACTTGCCAACCAACTCCACAGCAGGAGAGTAGTGAGTCACTGGCAGCAGGGAGGTGGGCACCTGGGCATGACTGTTCTGGTCAAACCTCGGCTACAGACAGGTGTGCTAGATTTGTCCAGAACCCCCCCCACCCCTGCCCTGTAACTTGTTTTAATAAAGTACTCACTGCTATAATTAGCTTCAAGTTGCTGGTCTTCTCCATAAACTCTCGTGTTTCTTCGAGTATAAAGACTCTTCTGTCAATTATTTTCAAAAACAAAAGTTCAACCACTGACTAACCCATCAGAAAAAATAACTGATTTAAGCAAAAGTCATTAGTTGATGGTGATAAAGGTAGGGGAGACGAATGAGAAGTGGGGTGTTTACAGAACCCCCCAATACTAATAACTCCCCATTACACACCTAATGGCTGCAAAGAGGAAACTGACTTTGCAGGGGCACTATAGGACCGAATTCCCTCAATCAAGTGATCAAAGCTATTTACCTGTCGGTGAGAAAAATTGACCCCAGTACATATGGGTCCACGATATCTCTGCTTAAGCTAAGTAGTCTGGATCCAATCATAAAGACCACCAAGCAACCACAGACTGAGAACACTGTAGACAATGTTATACCCACACTCCCTGCAAGTACCAATGTTACGAAGAATAAGCACTGGGGGACTGGGCCGCAATGGAAAAAAGCCGGCTAGAAAACACAAGTGATGTAGCAAAGATCCTATGTTTATAAAGGACATAAAAAAGTGAAAAAAATGGCAAAATCTAAAACAGATCTACAGACTGAAAAACATTTTGTATCAAATTTAAAGTCCAGATTTTGACCATCATTCATATTTTGTTGTTTTCAGCACAGTGGTATTCCACTAATAATATAATTAGTAATAATAATAATAATCACTAGTAATTAGTAAGGGACTAACCTTTTTAGCTTGCCGGGGACAGCGAAGCTTCCTGAAATAGGACTTTGGAGGACTTGGCCACTTAATGGCCAGAACCAAAAGGCTCAGAACCAAGATGTGTGATATGTATATACATATATACCACAGGAAAAGACAGAGTTAGTGTTAACACTTGATACATAGTAAAATAGCCATCCTACTTCAATAGCTTTTCCATATCTGCAATTATACTAAAAGTAAAATCAGAAAGGAAAAGAGTTCAATATTATCTCAAGAAATGTCCTCCAAAGCCAATAAAAATATGCTCTTTGCATCATGCCCTCAGCAGCTATAAAAAAAAAAAAAAGCCACATTGTACTTCATCCCTGCAAAGCAAAGCATTGCTCAAATACCACAGATCCTCCACCCCACAAACCACACCCTTGCATCATCCAAGCTCAAATGAGAGAGGCTGCTATCAGAATACCATATTTTTAGACCTCAAAGTAAGAGACTAGTCAGAGTACGATTGACAGTCAACTATTAGTTAACCACTAATTGCAAGTTGGTCACTTTTTCTTGGGAGAAAGGCCTCAATTTTCACTACCACCACCATGTAGAGACTGCTAATAACCTTCTTGAAGAGAAGGGGGAAAAATACATCATTAGGAAGTTACATCAGTTGGCCAAGGGTACACAGCTTCAGAGTAAGCAGGGTGAGATCTCAAACCAGCTCTAAACAATGAAGACAACAACAAGTGGCTACCACTGGGGACAGCGAAACACCCTGTCCTTCCCTAGAGTTGCATATCAAGGAACTGTCTAGGAGGCAGAGGCAGGGTTATCAATGATACATTGTTGAGTCAGAACAGCCAAGCTCAGCTGGCTGTGCTCTTTGAATTCCTCTGTGCCTGAGTCATGTGTAATTTCCATAAATGTGTGTGCACAAGTAAATGCATACACAGAGTTTTGCATTAACAGAGAGAGACCAAGGACAAAGTCTCTTAAACTTTATGGTTCATAAGAACCACTTGGAAAATATTAATGATTAATAATAAGGACAATGATGATGATAAAAAGAAAATGTGGGCTGGAGAGATGGCTCAGTGCTTAAGAGCACTGATTGCTCTTCCAGAGGTTCTGAGTTCAAATCCCAGCAACCGCATGGTGGCTCACAACCATCTGTAATGAAATCTGATGCCCTCTTCTGGTGTGTCTGAAGACAGCTACAGTGTACTTATGTATAATAAATGAATAATTTTTTTAAAAAAGGGATCCATGATCATCTCAAAACAAAAAAAAATAAGACTTATTTTTAAAAATGTGTATTTAAGATCAGGGCCCCTGAGCACTTAGAATCTTAAAATACTCATAAATCACGCTATATGAGCTGATTTCACCTTAGAGAACAGAAGGTCCCCTTGAAAACATTTTAAGTTTAAAAAAAAAAATCATCTCTATTGTTTAGAAAAGCAAGCCAGAAGGTGAGTAAGCCACCTCAAGGCTAAGTCATGCAGGATGCTGGACACAGACGGGGAAGGTAAGGCTCCAGACTTTAGTTCATGTGCACACAATGCATCCAGGAAAGTGACTATGGTGTCTGGGAAGATGTGAAGGGCAAGTAGACAGACTCTAGACCAGGCATGGTCTCCTCAGAAGCCACTGGCAACACGGCCATATAGATTGCAGTAACTAGCTGGCCCCTGTGACAGCAGAGAGCTACCACTTTATCCTTGTGTTTGTGAGCAACTTGCTTTCTTCACTGTGTGCACACATATTCTCCCAACCCAGCAAGGCCTGGCTCCAGGTACCAGGCATGGCCTAGGTGGGGGACAGAAGGTCTCCTCAAATGGACCCTGTTGCTGCAGTCATAAGATCCTTCCTTGTCAACCTGGAAATCAGGTCCTGTCGCACCTTTGTCTCTGGTGGTGTCTCCTCTCACAGAGTGCTCAGCTCCTTACAATGTCTCCTGGCTACACTGGTTTACCCAGTCTGCTTCCCAGACACCTCTAATTTTATCAGACACAGCTCTCAGCCTTGATCACTCAGTTCCAACTCTGCTGTCCCGCCCTCTTGCCCCTCCTCAGACTTCCAAATATGTCATGACTCAGAGGCTCTGTGTCTTCCCTTGCCTCTACCTGGAATGCTTTCCCCAACCTCAGATACCTACATGACTTTCCTCTGTAGTCAAATTTAAACTCTTGCACAAGGAAGATGCTATGGTCCTCTCTCCGCCTTTGTTCCCACATCCACAAATGGAAACAGCAACATCATTTCCGCTTTCTCGGCTTCGCTGTCATCTCTGTTCTGACCCCACCTGGCCTGGTGAAAAGCAAGCTGGAAGGCAGGTGTGGAACCTACTTGGTGATGGTGTTTGCCCCATTGAACTGTACGCACCGTCAGTTCTGGGATCCATTTGTTTTTAGAGTTGTGCTTTCAGTGCCCAGAGGAACTCCCGGTATTTAGCAGACTGGTAATCTCTGTGTACTGTACATGAACTGGGATCATTCTACTTAGGTCTCCATGAGTCCGGCCTCTGTATTGCATTTGTGTAAAACAGGCACCAAATCCCAGTTTGGCCCATGGAGAAAGGACTTTCGCCAAGAAGTGGAGCCATCCTAGATGCCCATCAAGAGATAAATGAATAAAGAAAATGAGGTACATGTATACAATGAAATTTTATTCAGCTGTAAGAAAAAAAATGACAGTGTGACACTTGCCAGAAAATAGACAAAACTAGCAAAATAAGACGGATTTAAAAAAGAAAAAGGCGGGGTTGGGGATTTGGCTCAGTGGTAGAGCGCTTGCCTAGCAAGCGCAAGGCCCTGGGTTCGATCCCCAGCTCCGAAAAAAAGAATAGAAAAAAAAAGAAAGAAAGAAAAATACTTCATGTTTTTTGTTGTATAGAGAAATTATGTGCATGTGTTTAGAAGTGTGTGTGTAGGTATGTGTGTAAGTCTGTGTATGTTCATGTGTATATGTAGGGTATTTTTAGGTGGGGATATGTGTGAGAGTTTACTTGTGAGTATTAATGGTTTTGTGTGTCAACTTGACACAAGCTGGAGCTATCACAGAGGAAGGAGCCTCCCTTCAGGAAATGCCTCCATGAGACCCAGCTGTAAGGCATTTTCTCAATTAGTGATCAAGGTGGGAGGGCCCATTGTGGGTGGTGCCATCCCTAGGCTGGTGGTCCTGGGTTCTATAAGAGAGCAAGCTGAGCAAGCCAGGAGAAGCAAGCCAGTAAGCAGCACCCCTCCATGGCCCCTGCATCAACTCCAGGTTCCTGCCTTGTGTGAGTTCCTGTCCTGACTTCCTTTGATGATGAACAGCAATGTGAATTGTGTAAGCTGAATAGACCATTTCCTCCCCAACTTGCTTCTTGGTCATGATGTTTTGTGCAGGATTAGAAACCCTGACTAAGACAATAACTAAAGCAGGGATCCTGAAGGGTAAAGAAGAGACCTTAAAAGAGAGGGCGAGGACAGTGGGGTACATGTGACATGGCAGCGGAAGTGGAGGTTATATGGGGGAAAGAGCAGAACCAACTAGAAAGACACAGGGAGTGTGTGTGCAGATTGGGTGAAAGAAACAAAACTAGTATGATATATAACAGCCTACATGTATGAAATGTCATCATGAAACCCATTAATCTATATGCTAACTTTAAAATTCATAATCTCAAGTCTGTGAGTTTAAAATTTCATATACTTAATGTATACAATTAATTGTTCGTTCAAATGTTTGAAAGTTTGCCTTGGGCCATGGCCCAGCAGGGAAGAGCATTTGCTTAGTAAGCTTGAGGGCAAGGTCCCTGCTCCTCTAACCCCAAGTGCTATGGTGTGAGTGGCAGTGGCAGGAGGATCTCTCCGGCTTGCTCGCTGCCAGCCCAGCTCCAGGTCCAGTGAGAGACAGAAAAGTGATGCAGATCACTGATTTCCTCCTCTGGCCTCTGAGCTTTGCACACACACACACACACACACACACACACACACGCATACACGTGTACATACACATGCATGCACATACACAGATAAAAATGTTTTGAAAAGTACATATATGAAAATTTGAAATCATTTCATTTTAAAAAGATCAAGTCAGTAATTTCAGGCAGGGTAGATCTTTGGCCATGTGGCTCTTTTCTTTTCTTTTTGAAGGTCTCACCTCCTGTCTTAGCAAAGATACTTAAATGTTTTCCTTCCACATGAAGCATAATTTTGGCTGAAGCCTATTTCAAAGAAACACCAGAGCTCCGCTTTGAAATCCCTTGGCAAGGCGCAGTGTGACTCATTTAAGTTACATTGGCTCTGGCTCTCAGTACTCAATTGTTTTTAAGTGAACTAAAATCTAACCTAAAATTTGTTTCAAACACAGTTAAATCTTTATGATCAGTCATTTAATGTGTTCTATGGGTTCATCTAGTTAAGCACTTGTGAACTTGGATTTCACTGCCCCATAAGAAATTTAAAGCCACCATTGCCCTCTTGCGATCTGGCTGTGTTTGCCCACTGTTGCTTTTTCATTGGTACTGAACCTACTAAATCTATTGGATTGGCTTTCCTGGTGGGACTCAGAAAAATGAAGTCGCACATTATTGACTGTTAACACAGGCTCTGGACTTGTAGGGGAATTGCTCTGATGTTGACTGTGGAGGGAAGTCACAAAGTCAAGGCACAGCGCACTTCAGCGGTGCTGAAACCCACGTCCCTTCCCACTCCTGCACTGCCTGCCTGAGTTCCTGGGTTTAGGTGAAGATACTTTTTGTGGCCAGGTGCACGGCTCCCCTTAGTGCACCTCCTCTCTCCACATGTACCACCACCGTCCCCTGGGCCCTGATGGCAGATATGTGTTCCTGGCGTTTTATGACACTTCGGTACCTTTCGGTTGACTCATGTGAGGCGAGAGTGGGAAAGTGTTCTGTAGCGGAGCCACATGGAAAACCCAATCAGTTAGTCGCATGCTATGCCAAGGCCCGCTGTTGACTGCAGATGGGGTTTTAATCATGCAACCTCAAAGCTGTCCCTCATTTGTAATGACATTAGCCTTGGTGGTTTGTCCTTCACTTAAGCTGTCAGTTGCTGGGGTTTGCTGGTTGTGCTCTGGCACCGGCAGGTTCATTTATCACCAAGAAGGCTCACTTTGGACATACCTTGCCAAACCTTCTCCTCGATTCAAAAGGAACACATTTCATGCCTAGCTAGTACTATCTACAGAAAACCTTACAAAACCGAAAGCTAGTAACTGTCCTGGAGGACAGATGTCACCCAGAGCCACTGGATCATTTTGTTTGTTTTTCTGGCTAACCCAGCACGACTTTGAACCCACACTGTAAATAAAAGCGACAGGAGCATAAAACTCCACACTTCCGACTTCCTCCCACGGTGCTGACATTTCCAAGGCCCATATGTTTTCCCAAACAAAGTTTCAGGAAGATATATTTATTTAAAAAAATAAAACAAAACAAAACCAAAAACCTCTTTTTAAGAGTTCAGCGTTGTGATATACTCCAATAACTCCATCGGTTCTCAACAGATGTAGGAGGGTTGAGAGAGTCTGAGGCCAGCTTGACCTGCAATGTGAGACACTCTCTAAAGAACTAACCAGCAGCCAAAACAGACAAACAACCCCACACAAACCTGTGGTCAGGTTATTAGAACCCCATAGAGGAGAGGCTGCCTGCAGGCTGAGGGAGGACCCTTGCAGGAGATGCTATCTCCCGTTCCGTGCAGCAGCAACCCACTTGAGAGAAAAGAGAATGAGAAATGGGTAGAATCCTTTATCTATGTCAGTCGGCAAGAGTCTGCGACAAGCAGGCAGTCATTTTAATCAACATTTGCCACCGATAAAAGGAGCAGTTGATAAAATTTCAAACATGCCTCTCTTCTCTGGGGTTATGATCAAGATCTAATGTATTCCTTCCCCTCCTCCTCACCGTCTCCCTTACATCCCCCATGTGGCTTTTCCTTAGGAAGGCAACCCTTGCATTCTCACTGTGAACTGGATAGACTAGCTGCACTCGGGAATAGGATTTACCCAGCTAAGGTCAGTCAGCACGTCTTCCTTAAGCTACATTGACTGGTCGGGGATGAGCAAGCCAAATTGGGCTAATAAGAGAGGTGGTGATTACAGGTTCTTGGTGACCAAGCCTGGTAAAACCTGTGGGACTTTCCCCTGTGGATTCTCTGGGACAGTTGTATGATGAGAGTCCAGAACTGCCAATCACCACTTCAGAAATAAGAGATGCCGAATCCTCTATGGCTTGGGCTCAGGGAGGTCAGCTTTACCACTAGACTTTCAGTTCTTTGAGCAAATGGCCATCCCGTTTTCTCTCACTGACAACTGCAAAAGACACAAGTGATTCAAAGCTGTGATTTCTCTTTCCGGCCAGGCCAACGTCTAAAGCAGCAGTTCTCAAACTTCCTGATGCTGAGACCCTTTACTACAGTTCCTCATGTCATGGTGACCCCCTCCCCCCATAAAAATATTTTCATTGCTACTTCATTACTGTAATTTTGCTACTGTTCTGAATTGTAATGTGAATGCCTGTGTTTTAGGATAGTCTTAGGTGATCCCTGTGATGGGGTCATTTGACCTCAAAGGGTTGAGAACCCTGATCTAGAGGACCTCCTGTGGTCAGTGTTTTCATTTGCTGCCATTGTCCTCTCCCAGCATTGCTCCCTCTTACAGAATACCCAGGAAGCTTAGCTTGCCCTTTGGGCATCTCCTCACCATCCTAGTAGACCCCAACTCCTTGCTTCAATGATGGATCGATGGTCCAGACACAACCAGTTAGGGCAATCTCTTTAATGGGGCCATTTGAAGAGAGCAGGAAAAGGTAGATGCTCTCATGATGGTCCGTGTTCTATGGGGTTTAGCTACAAAGTCAGTGGCCCTAATAGCACACCCAGTGAAGTGTGTCTCAGTGGTGTTTATACAGTTTATACGATGACGTTTCCAAGTTTATAACCCTGTTGGTAGGCAGAGAAGGCTACTGCTTTTTCCTCATGAAAATGAGGGCCCCATGCTGGATGGATAGATGTTTACAGTGCTTCTGGGTGTGGGCAGTGACGTAGATTGAGGGCATGGAGGAGAGTAAATTATAATTAGCAATAAAAGATAAACCCTTCCTGGGAAATAATAATCATTACAACACAGGAAGGAACCTTCCAGCCATGGAGCCCAGCCCCCCACTGAGAAGAAGGAGGTAGCAGGATCTCCTCTATATGGGTTACATGGTATTTTTTTTTCCTGATGAGGTTTCACAACCTCTTTTTGTAAACTATTAATGTGCTCATTCATTCGTATCATGGGGAAAGGTAACTAATTTTTAACTTTTAACCACAACAGACTGGCATTCCCATGATGCTCCTGGTGCTTGGAAGCCAACCCGGATTCGTAGCCTGAGCTCTACTTCTCATCCCAGATTCAAGCGACAAGTTACTCACCAAGATTAGAAAACATTTACTTTGACTTTCCCGCTGCCCTGCTGTAAGTCAAGCGAATGCTTTTCAGGGTAGAACTCTTGAGAGTCATGCAGGATGCCTAGCAAATCTGTCTCTGAAGGTTGTGATTCTGAAGATGGCGTCTCCAAGATGGCGATGGACAGATGCGGTGATGGGGGAAATGGAAAGCGTTCATGTGGCAGGCCGGAATTCCCCAGTACCTATCCTGGCCCTTGCTCCCTTTAGGCACGTAGTCCCCAGGAGCGGCTTCAGCTACCCTGCGCCTCTGTTTCCTCCTTTATGAAACAGGCCTGGCAGAGGACCAAAGGGCTTTGTGTACATGAGTGCCGCCCATTCTCATTACCGCTCCTGGGTTGACAAATACGTCAGTTGAGGACATTAATTTTGGCCTCCTGGAATCTAGCCTCAGCCACCTTAAATGGAGGCCAACTGACCTCTGAACTCTAGCTTGGCCTGAAGCACTTTTGTGCTGAAAGATTATCAAATGTGAACCAGTTTGCCATTTTCAAATCATCTCTGGACTAGTCTATTGCCTGGAGAGCAATTTCTTGATGAAATGATGATTTAAAAAGTTTATTGTGATGTGACTTCCCAAGGGTGTGCCTGACCAAGAACAATGCATTTCGTCCAAATCCTGTCTCTGTTCTTATTAATTAGAGGACCTAGGACAAGTGACTTAGTTTCTCTGTATGTCAGATAAGTAGAGATAATGAAAGTACCAGCCTTATAGGATTTGAGGGATACTTGATAAATTAACGAGTATAAATGACGTAGAAAAGTGGTGGAGATGGGATACATGCTGTCCTCAGCCTCAGCCTAGTACAGACAATGGGAGGCCCTGAGTCAATAGCATTTTCAGCACAACTGTAACTGATGCAGGGGTCTGTGATGTAGGAGAAAGGGAAGAGTCCCAGAAGAGAAATAAAGACACATTCCTTGGTTTACATCCCTCTGTTACTCTGTCTATAATCTTTCTAAGGACAAGTAACTTTCTTGGGCCTGGAGAGATAGCCCAGCAGGCAGGGCCATCATGCAAACCTGGTGACCTGAGGTTCTGGTAACTACTACAAAAGCCAGCTAGAGTGTTGCTCATCTGTGGTCACAGCACTACAGATCTAAGATGTAAGGTGGGAAGAAGAGAGAGAGGAATCACTGTTTACAAGCCAGCTGGTCTGGAGGACTACTCAGTAGAAACAGGAGATACCTGCTCAGCCTGGGGGAAGAAGAGAATTTCTGTTTTTCTGATCATATATGAAAGACACAATTATTTAGCAGAGGAAGACCAGGCTAAGCAAGCTATTACCAACTTTCCAAGGCAGAAGTTATTAGCAGCCTGGGAGAGTTATTTTTGTCTTTATTTTTATTTCATTAGGAATATATCTTACTGATGTGCTGGGGCTTGGTATCACTTTGTGATACATGGAGACAGAACCCTGGTCACTGTCCTTTTAGAGGTGGGGTACGTGTGGTGGGGGCAGGGGATTCTAGAATGACTTTACTAAGTAACACAACAGCAGCCCAGCACTTCCCCACAGAGACAGAGCTCTGGATTTCCCTTAACACCACACCCACACTTGCAGATAGGGTACCACCACCCAGAAATGAGATCCAAGGGATGGACTTCCACTCTGTCCTAGCTTACTGACCTGCAGCAACCACGATCAGCAAGTAGGTTTCTAGATGGAGCCAAACCTCCAAAGAGCTGCACTCTGGGCCACATTTGAATTTGGAGGGAAAATTACATAACTGCTTACTCAACCTGATAAATCTGTGCAAATCACCCCGTTTCATCTTTGAGTAAACGAGCCCATTGGCAAACGCAAATGTCCTTGTTTGACCAGGACTTGGGGACAGTGCACTAGGCACCTCAGCAAAACTTTAACCAGCAATCCCCAGATCATATCAGTTTGTCGCTTTTGTTTATCTATCTATTTATTTATTTTTTTATTTTAACAGTGTGGAGATTGATTCTAGGGGTTGAATAAGCATATTCAAGCACTCTACCAACAAGCTATGCTTACAGCCTTTATGGTAATTTAACTTAATTAACTTTATTTTAAACAGGGTCTTGTGAATTTACTCAGGCTGGCCTAGAACTTGCTGCCTAACACGACTGACCTCAGCCTTCTCAGTGCAGAGAGTACAGTCCCGCACTGACGGTTGCCTCTGTCTTGAGTTTGATTCGTGATCTTTGCAGTGCATTAGTTGCTTTGAATGTGTATCACATCCAACTGCTGCAGACCAGACACTCCTCCCAAACCAACCTCCACCACACACCATATAGGCCACTAGGTTAGGTGTCCCAGAGAACTCTCACTTGTGCAATATTTGCATATGTCTGCATTATTATCCAATGGTGACCTCTACCACCATCTACAATGGGCCATTCCTGAATTACCTGCTGCAGCTTCTTCGATTTACCAGGTCTCAAACATTTTCATCTGGGGCCTAACATCATACAGAACTGGAACCCCCGAGTTACTTCATTTAAGATGTCAGATTTATAAAGCAGAGTGATCACTTCTGAAGTATCTTTGCACTGATGCTGGAGATAACCTGATCTAACTTTTGACTCCCACAATTCCCTTCTCAAATTAGCTTGTTTGACTGTCTTTGATTATGTTGTCTGTGGTGCTGGGATGAAACTCAGGGCTTCCTACATGCTAGAAAAGTCTTCTACCACTGAGCTACCTTCTCAGCCTTTACTCAGGGCTTAGCCTTCGAAGACTCTTCCCTTACCAAGAGACTAACCAACCTTCAAGGACAGGTTAGCCTACACCTCTGTGAACTTGCTATGTGCATATGCCCATTTTTAGGCCCAAAGAAGAGATCATTTTGCCTGTGCAGGTGCCCAAAGGGTCTATAGGCCATCACAGTTTAAGGATAGCTTCTTTTATAGTTATTTTAATGATTTACTATTAGGACACATAGGCAAAAATGTTCTATGTCACAAAGAGAGTAATAGAACTTTTACCTTAGATTCTTTTGAGAACAAAAATAAATGCTGACAAGAGACTGTCACACCTTAGATGCTCTTTTTCCATTTTTGCCTTCAAAAATAAACACAGGCCTGATAGGGCAGGAGACATCAAACCCCCTGGGATAAGGATTAGATGACCAAGAGTTTCATCTTTGCAAGTCATGTTGTCTCTATTGAGACTACACAGGTCCTCCCTGGTAGTGAAAAGGTAGTTTTAGCTAGTATGTAGGCCCAGAGGCTTTTCAATAAAACTTGATCTACAAAAGCAGATGTAGAAGACCCAATTTTGTCCTTGCATTAGATGCTGAACTGTGTCCTCAGAGTTTAAAGAAGTCATTGAGTAAGAACAATAAGGCTCACTATCTGCCACCGCTACACCACGGATGGATTTCAAGGGGCTTCAGAAACACAAAATGCCTGGTCCATATTGTTGGTGGCGGTTGCGTTGAAATGAAGGCAGATTTCAACAAAGATTTCTACAAATTGGACAAGGTTGGTGTGACCTTAACACTGAACAGTAGAAATCAGGAACTTCACAGGCTCGACTCTCTCAAGGCACAACATAAATATAACAGTGGGTTCTTTAAGCTGTGACTTATCTTTCTGTGCAACTCAAGGAAATCAGTTGGCAGGCTGACGGTGGTAAGACTATCTCCTCACCCCAAGGCCTCATTCCAGTCGGGAAACTCCTCCCCTTTCCTCTACAGGTAGGGCTCTGCTCTTTTTAGAAACCTGATACCACAGGCTCAGGAACTGCAAGGGCAAGCAGGTGGCGCCTGCTGGGCTCAGGCTGTTGCTTGTCAAACTGGGGGGATGGGGTGAGAAGAGATGGGTTGGGGGTAGAATGAGCACCTTGAAGTCTACCATTGCTTTCCTTCTGGAAGCCAACCATTAAGGACCCAGCTCACCACCTCCCCACATATTTGAAATAAGTAGATATTTTACCTCCCTGGCCAATAAACAATAATGGAGAGTCTTTTTAAAAATGTTTTAATATTTATTTGTATATTTATTTCCTTCTGTATTTCCTTCTGGAGGACAACCATTAAGGGCCCAGCTACACACACACACACACACACACACACACACACACACACACACACATTTGAAGTAAGTAAATATTTATATTTTACCTCCCTGGCCAATAAACAATAGTGGAGGGTCTGATTGACTGATTGATTGATTGGTTGGTTGGTTGGTTGGTTGATTGATTTGGAAATGGGGAAAAGAAAAAGGCATGGCACCAGATAAGCCAAAAGTTAGGGAAAGTTAATCAAAACCAAAATGTTCTTCTGGATTGAAACACCCACCGTCCCCATCAAGATTAGTGAGTTCTGAGAGTTACCTGAGGAAAAACAACCAAATGTAGGGAAGGATGAGCTTCATCTTTCTGGGAGCCAGGACTATTCACATGAGCATGAGTGACAGGATTAGGGGGACGAGGCCAAAGGAATTGGGGTGCTGTCATGGCATGAGTCAGCAGAAGGAAAGGAGTTTGATGGGCTTTCCCCCCTCCTTTTATAGTTCCTAAGAGTCAGGTTCATCAAGATGTTATTTCGGATGGAAAGCACCTGTTTTCAGTGTATAGCCATACAAGTTTTGACAGGGTTATTAAGTCATATTTCCCTCATGCCCCTTTACTGTTCTGACCACTCCCAGTCCCTGGCATCTGCTACTCTTCTGGGTTTGCCTTTTCCAGAATGCTTGATGATCATAATCATACCAAGGAGCAGAAGACATAAGAATCTAACCTCCAAGAGGAGCTTTCAGAGATCAAACAGCAATTTAAAGCAGATGGTGCAGTTGGCAAAGATCTATTTAAAAGTGCCATGGATAATGGAAGTGTGTAGGTGTGTAACTTTATACTAAATGCTGTCAATCATTCTGCTGTCTACTGGTGGCCAGGCAGACACTTTCCCAGACCCCTTTAGGCAGCAAGCCCCCAAACCCTGCTTTCATTCACCATTATCATTGGACATACTGTAGTCACCAGCTCTACACATGCAAACTGAACTCGTATTTGTGGCTTCATTCCCACATGTGACTGTTTATTGTGAGTGGCAAAAGGAACTTTGCAGATGTGAGCCATCCTACATACTCATCTCGAGTCTTATTCCCCAAACAGCTCATGAAGGATGCTCATTTATTCCCAGTGCTAGGTAGGACCTCTTCTCAGACCCTATTCTGGCTTTCGCTGACAGCCTCCTAGTTGGTCCCCTCACTCCCTTCAGCATATTCTCTGCCTCAGAGTCAACACAAATTTCCTAAAAATTGAGTATCAGATCATGTCACACCCCATCCTAACAATCTTCAATATCTCCCCGTTGTCTCAATGCCTTTATTGGCTTGTAAGCTAGACTTACATTCTAGGGCATCCCCTACTTTCTCAAGTCCTCTTGCTCCTGTTTGCCTGTTTCTCTTCTCCCTATACCATAGACATTCTTTCCTGAATAGAGGCATCCTCTCTGCCATGTGTGGTCCTTGGTATGTGCCTTTCTCTCTATGGAAAGCATTTCCCCTGGCCTCTATGTATTTGCCTTATGTTTTGGCCTCCTCTGGAAAGACTTCCCAACCTTTCTTGTGTGGAATCTGATGCTTTCACCTCCTCTATTCTAGCGCTTAGCAAACTGTCCTGTGATCACACATCATATTGTATCTTCCCCAACCACACCTTCAACTACACGGAACATTGGAGGAATGGAAGCCAAGCTTGCCCCACAGATATATTATTTTCAGCATAGATCCCAGAACTGGGAGTGGAGTAGTTTCTCGACAAATAGACTTAAAATCCTGTCAAAGATGCCTAGGTTCACAATCCAGGAAAGAGAGAGGTTTCCTTTAGCTTGCAATGTTGGAGGGAGCAGGAAGAGGTGAGGCGTCAGGAGACACTTTAGGAAGCATGTGCTATTTGTATTGGCCCTGTTCCCCCTTTCCTCCTGCTAGGTAGAGGTGGGGCTGGGTGTCTGAAAGCTCTAGTTCTTATACTCCATTGTCAGCTGTGTCCAGAGCGGAATCCGAGAGCTCAGGAAGAGCTCTGTGAGAGACTGTGCTGGCAGCTGTTTAGTCCGCTCAGGGGTGCGGCCTCGAGACTTCGGCAGCCCAGGCAGGGTGACAGACAGTACAGGCCCATTTCAGGCAGTACCTCTCTCTCCCATTTAGAACTGACAAGCAGCAGGTGTGAATTCAAAGCCTTCAACCCATGCAAGCTCAAGGCCCAGCCTCTTTTTCTGTTTCTCAGCCCCCCTCCCTCTCCTTTCCTTCTTTCAACCATCCTGAAACCGATTGCCTACTGATATCAAATTTCCTTGGTTTGAAACTTGTACACTAGTTTCTGTGCTCCTGCCTAGACTCAGCCTGACACACCCATCAGAGACAGGGTAAGGGCAGAGAGAGAAAAGGCAGATTTCTAGTTATTAAGTGTTTGGAAGGGGGATTGGAAAACATGAAATCTTTCAATTCGGCCAGAGCATGGAGGCTGAAGAGAAATATAACAAAAAGCTACAGAAGCAAAAATGGTCTGTGTTACAGAAAGAGTCAAACTGCTGGTAGAAAAGTTTGTGCTGGTTTTGGCTAACACTGGAGATTCACTGGGGTCTTGAATTAAATGCTACGATTGGAAATGTGCATGAGAAGATGTTTCTGGTTGTGGTTAAATGTCAGGAAAGAAGAAAAGGGCTACAAAAGACTATCAGAAAGTGGTATGCAGAGGCCATGGCACTTTCTTGGGTGTGATAAGTAGAAGGGAAAAAGCCCAAGATGACACCACAATTCCCCCCATTTAACTGGAAGGTAGGGGTCATTCTGTGATGTCAGGAAGGCTGAATGGAAATGACTGGGAAGTTGTGGAAGGCAGAAAAGGCATCTGTAGTCAGCACTTCAAGTCTCTATTCATGTGATCTCATTTGATTTGAATTCCAATTTCTCAGCTCTTTCCACTGGTTGGCAAAGAGGTTAACTCTACATACCACAATCTGATAATCATGAGCAGAGAAGAAAGATCCAAGACGTAACCATCGATGAGATCACCAGGGGTGAGAAGAGAAAAGTCATCTACAAGGGGAGGGGAGGCGATGGTGAGAGAAGATGTGTCAGAGGCAAGTAAAAGGCTGGTTAGAACGGCTGGTTAGCAGACAGATTGCATAAAGGCCCACATAGCACTGTGCTTTATAAAGAGAGAGAGAGAGAGAGAGATCATGAAACCAACAAATAAACAACCCCCCCACCAAAATTGCCAACTGTATCATGTTCTATAAGATGTTAAGATCATTGATGTTTGGGACACACACACACACACACACACACACACAAGACACACACACACACACACACACACACACACAAGCACACATACACACACACACACACACATACACACACACAGCAGCACACACACACACACACACATACACACACAAGCACACATACACACACACACACTCACTGGTTTTGCACATAATTACTTCAGTCCTTTAGTGGAGAAAGACTCCATATTTCTCAGGGCTCAAAAACAGCCAAGTAGGAAGGAAGGCAATAAGGATGGCCTCCCTCTTCCCTCGTCGGTTTCTTCCCTTGGCCCACCACAAGTTCCCTCAGAAGATTCACATACACATTACAAGATACCACCTGAATTAGGCCTAGGCCAGGCCAGCTGCTTGTCTTGCTTATACGGAGCTAACTTACTGACCTGTAAGCTTGAACTTCAGTGGACACAGAGTCCCTGTGACTATTTCACTTTATTGGGTGTGCTAAAGTTATGAATTAACATGGAAGACTGGTGCTGTCAGTGCCAGACGCTGTCTCAGAGTTCTGAAGGAATTTTAGCATTTACTAAGTGAAGGTGGCGGCCTGACTTTATAACATAAGAGAATACCAGAACAAAAGAGTATTACAGGTCTCTCCCCAATTTTCTCACTTAGCTTTGTGTTGCATATTTTTACATCCCCCTGAAGCTGCAGAATCGCACTGACAGGAATCACTTACTAGTACTCAAACAAATATCTCGAAGACCCCAGCGAACTCTGGAGACCGAAGTCCTCCGTTGGCCACGGAAGCAGGAGAGGGCTTCTTTCCTTTGACAAACTTGATGAAGCAGAGTTAAATTGGATGACTTTATAAGGATTCTAAAACCCAACCTAACTCACCTCTCGGGATCCTTTCACAGATCAGAGCCTTCCCGTAGCTTCTAGAAAGAATGAAGCCCTCGTATTTCTGCTAAGGTCCACTTAGGGTCTAGCTTCCACCTAATCAAGTTCAAACTTCATAAAATACAGAGCCTGCTAAATCCAAATCTAAATATGTTCATAATGAAATCTCAGCGTTTCCAATTTCATTCTTACGAACAAACAAGCCTGTTAAACATCCAAACATCAGTGCAGTAGGTGGAAACAGATGTCACCGTTTATTTAAAGATTAGTTTATTCAACAATTGAAGGGGGGGGGTGAGAAGATGTTGCCCGTTCAACACAGTGTCTTAGGATTTCAGTAGTTTTATTTCAGAAAATAAAATTGGGCGGTCTCATTGTTTTCTGGGATTTTAGAGTATCTCCCAGATCATGTAACTCTGTTTTGTTTCTGTAGTGTAAGCAGGCCTGTCTTAAAACTTCCCATAAAATAATGCGTTTTCAACGGATAAAATAAAACTGTCTGAATTTGTGTCATTCTTACTGGCACTTTCTAACCATCCACACCAGTGGCAATAAATACAGTCAGCCTTCTATGTCTTCTCATTATCATCCCAGCCATAGACTCAGCTGAGGATGCGAAGTGCTTGGGAAAAACAAAGCTCACACAGAGGACCAACTTCTGTTCACATTATTCCAGAAACAATATGGCACAGCCACTGATTTGCATAGCATTTGCATTGCATCCTATAGTACGAGTAAGTTAAAGGTAATGTAAAGAATTTGGACAGATGAGAGTACATTAGGTGGGAACACTGCAGAGTTTTATGTAAGGGACTTGAATAGCCAAGAGGTTGATATTTTTGTGTGTGACACTTCACAGGGACTAAAGATCCCAGTTAATTTCCACTTCCGGTCTAGAATTGATATTTTCCTGAAGTATAAGATTTCAGAGATTCTGCTTCATCTCGTGGTGCTTTCCTTCTTTATTTAGTCAGAGAGGGCGTGTGGGAAGGAGCATGAGAGAGGAACAGGGATAGCTGGGTGGGTTCAATCTAAGGTCTGTCCCCTTACTGTCTCATCTCACCACCTCCCATTCACTTCTTAGCCCACCACCATCTGGCTTCCAACCCCACGTCCCATTGAGACTCTGGTCATGAAGACGGCTGCTGTCTTCCAACATGCCCAGTGCACTGACCTATTTTTAGGTCCCCTTCTAGGTGAACTTTCTGCAGCATTGGATATGGGTTCCATATGCCGGTGCTGGATGGCTGCAACCCTCATAATGGAACTGCAGCCCTTGAACCTGTCCAGGCAGACACGGTGAGTCACACGCCGGTCTAAGGCTGGAGTGCGCATGTGTGTAGCTGTCCCACGGAAGCAGCTGCTGTGCCTTTATGGTTCATGGTTTATGGTCACGGGGGAATGTGGACATTGCTACGCCTTTTGATTTATTTTTGTTGTTGTCATAAGAAGACTGCTTCTTATGGGAATGTTTCCAGTTTCTAAACTTGGGCTCCTTTTTTTAAAAAAAAACTCTTCATGGGACAATACACGTATTTCTAGACCTCTGAGGAAATGCCTCTGGTGTTGATGGTTCCTGGCTTCTTGTGGTTTATGGGCCTGATTCTCTCCCTTTTGCCTACTCATTTCAGGCTTTCCCAGCACTCCTCACTCTCGTGCTGTGGCTCCCCAGCATTTCTCCCTGGTCCTCTTTAATAGTCTAATCCTCTTGGGTCATGTCATAGAACAGGGCAAGCTTTCTGGGCTTTCAACCAGAGCAGTTGTCTAGGGCCCCACACACAGAAGGCTCTGTGCCTGGCTTAATGCTCTGCAGCTGCTGTCATGAAATTCTTCTAATACTGTTTCGATCTGTGAGAGAGGTTCCGTGGGGCAGCAGGACATGTGCGGCCACTTGGCATTTCAGCTTAAGTGCACTCCATCTCCTCCCTAGGAAGGGTTCTGGTCACCTGTTCCTCCTCCCTTTTCATCCTGGGCCCTGCCTGTCCCCTTCATCTACCTATCACCCCAAGACTGCTGTTTCTCCCCACCCAGTGATCTCAGTTTACTGACAAGAGGATTGGGGTTCTTGTGCCTGTTCTCCGTGGTATTTCGGGGCAAGGCATGGCAGCAATGGTCAGTCCCACCTTAGCTGGAGTAACATATTTTATCTGCTGGGAGGTATCACCTTAACTATCCAAGTCTAAATAGTGGGCGTATTCTGATGCTGATGTTCCAACACCTTCAGGGGTCACACAACACACAACCATCTACCATCAGTTAGATTGACTCATGGAAGGGTCCTCTTTTGTCGCTTGATGAGAGGGTGTGTGCAAGGGGCAAGGTATCATCTTCCAGGCCTGAGTTCATATAAACCTTTTGAGTCCCCAGACTGGTCCTTGAGCAACAGAGAGAGTTTAAAGTTGCCTTTAGAGCACTCATGCCTGATGACCCTTTCCTGATTTCTCGTCTACCTTGTGTTGATGAGTTCTGATCATATTGATACACCTCCTGTTCAGGCCATGAGGGATGAATTGTATGATTTTAGTGGCTCTACACAAGAATAAAATGTTCTAGTATTTATGAAAGTGACATTAAATTAATGCCAATAATACCATTTCTGTACTTAAAACATTAAAAAACAGATTTAAAAAAATGCTATAATATGTTGAAAGTCAGACCAGCACAGAATGGAAATGTTTAAAGCTTAGCATTCCTGTTCTTTTGTGCCCTACCCACTGTGTAGCTGACTCTTCACAGGTCCACATGGGCAGGGGCTCCTATATCTATAGACTGGACCTAGTTTTTCCTCACCAGACCCATACTGAAGGTTGTGCTTGGCAAGGCTACCCGGAGGGAGGATTGTAGGTAACCTTCATATATCCTGCTCATCGTATCTCACCTTTATGTTGGCTTATTACCTTCTATTCCCTCCTTCTCTAATTAAATATCATCTAAGTACTCTTTTATAATAAACTAGATACTAAGTTGTTGAATGGATGGATGGATGGATGGATGGATGGATAAATGAATGGAATCATATCCCATATTCAAGTTGCCACCACATTCTAACTTTCTATGCTCTCTCATATTCCCAAGCTCAAAACGAGTCTGTTGCTAGCCAGACACGAGGCCTGCCTTTGACTTGCTCGTAGTCTTCTTGCAGAAGTCGATATATAAGTGAGGAATTACAATATAGCGTGATAAATGTTCCAATAGCAGTCTATAAGATCACAGAATGTGACCTTCCTGGGCAGTCATGAAAAGGCTTCTGGGAAGGGGCAATGTATGCGTTGGCTTTGAACAATGAATGGCTATTTGAGGCACAGTATACAGTACAGTATAGAATATTATGGTACAGTATAGTATATCTCTAGTGCTTCCAAGAGGATTGGAAGTTCATTTTCAGCAAAGATACCAGGAAGAAGAAATAAGAAAGGGAAACTGGGATGGGGTGGGGAGGTTTTTGTTGACAAAAACACAGTATAGAGAAAGTTGATGAGTGGTGAAATCATTCCTATAATTAAAATTTTTAGCCAGCCATGTTAACATGGTATTTCCTAAAGTTTCATACCTCTGTGGTAAAGATCCACTCAGACCTGTTTCTTAAGCCTTCTCATGCCAGACAAGCAGGCAAGATATCTCTGTGATGGTTAATTTCTCTTCTCTTCTCTTCTCTTCTCTTCTCTTCTCTTCTCTTCTCTTCTCTTCTCTTCTCTCCTCCTCTCCTCTCCTCCTCCTCCCTCCTCCTCCCTCCTCCCTCCCCTCCCCTCCCTCCTCTCTCCTCTCCTCTCTCTCCTCCTTTCCCCCCCTCCTTCCTCCCTCCCTCCCTCCTTTCCTTCCTTCTCTTTTTTGGGAGGGTAGGCAGGGAGTGGTTGGAGACAGGGTTTTACTGTGTAGCCCTAGCTGTTCTAGAATTCACTTTGTAAACAATGCTGGCCTCGAACTCACAGAGATCCTCCTGCCTCTACCTCTACCTCCCAAAGTGTTGGGATTGAAGATCTCCCCCAACCCCCAAGCATGATGGTTAATTTCAATAGTCAGTCTGATTGGATTAAGGAACACTAAGAGTGTCAAGCAGGCCTACCTTTGGGTATGTTTGTATAGGTTTTTCCAGAAAGGGATTATAAAGAAGAGAAGACATACTGCCTAGGCTACTAGATTGAATCAAAAGTGTGTGGGGATGATATAGACGCCAGCATTCCTTTCTGGTTTTTGGTCTGTTGAGCCGATAAAGCTGCTTTATGCTTCCTCCACCAGCCACAAGCTGTTCCCCCTGCCATGTCTCCCCCACCAGGATAGACTATATCCTTAAACCATGAGTCCCTTCTCCCTGAAGTTGCTTCTCGCCAGATGTTTGATTAGGATAGTAAGAAATGTCACCAAATACACACTTTATGTTTGCTTAGTGGTCTCCTAAGTGTCTTACAAATAACCTACCCTCCATCTAGCTGTCAGTTTAGGAATTCAACATCATGAAGAACCACAGAAAAGAGAGCTGGTGTCAAAGCACCCAGCACTCTTAGAATGTCATACTGATACAAGGCACTACTAATGGCATATACTTCATTGCCTTTTAATCGGCATTAAATGGAAACCTGAGGTAGAGTTATTCACCCATATTTTTATTTTAGTAATAAATACGAAAGAAGATTTTATATTTGAGCACAGGCTCACAAAACTCTGCAGAGCCAGGGCTGACATGATCTTCCACTACTTTAGGACTCAGGAGGTTATTTGGGTATTAGTTATTAGGTTATTGGGTTATTAGTATTTTCCCTTTCATGGGTAGAATAACAAGCATGGATGCGCTCTGAGCCTGAGGATTAGAAAAACACAGAAATCTCGAGCCATTTCTAAATGAAGTCTAGTTAGTTCAATTCCACTGTTTCAGAACATCTAACTGTCCAGACACTTGGCATCTGTTGACCACAGCGTCCCTAAGCTCCATCCCAGATCCATCAACATTTGAAGGGAGGTAGGCGGGACTTGCATTTCAAGTAAGCCCTCTGCTCCATCCCAGCACATCCACTGTGCATTCCAAAGTACAAAAATCCAGTTTTCAACATAAATTCAAGAATTTTAGATATTGCCAAATGAAATTGTGTATATGTATGTATGTATGTATGTATGCATATTATCTATCTCTATCTATCTATCTATCTATCTATCTATCTATCTCTATCTCTATCTATATCTATATATCTCACATGGTTTTGGCAACATTAGGAAAGGAGGAGCTCTAGTTGAATGAAGTTACCAAACTTAAGCTTACCACTCTTAATGTTAAATATTTTAAACATTCTACCAAAAATCCTACGTCACATAAAGCACCATCTTCTCAAACAACAACAAAAATGCAGTATATCACATCATTATTGCAAAAATCTATCAATATAGGAATAGCTTTAAAAGTTATTCACTCGGTAAAGGTCTGACCTTAAACTGTTGCACACGGCTGTGTTTTGTGCATTGATAATCCTCCCCCTCCAACACTTTGCTATCAGGTAATTCTTACTAACAATCGCCACTCTGTTTGTTTGTTTAAACTTTCTGCTTTTCTCTTTAATAAGCTTTGGGAGGGCCTGAAGAGCTCTTTATGGCTGAAGTTCTTGTGTGAGTGGGAGGGTTAGCTAGGAAGCTTTCAGATGTCATAAGCCGCAACTCAAGATTGAACAATAAGGGAATTCATTATTTTGCTTAATGAGAACCCTTGTTTTACATAGCTGAAGTGAAACGACTCGCAGGTTTTAGCCTGTGTTTTTCACATCCTGTTATCAAACCGTTTTCCTATGTCATTAAAGACCTTTAGAAGATCCGTGTGCCCATCCCTTCACCCTGTTAATTAGTGCAACCATGTCCGTTGAGTGTTTGATGTGCTCCACAGAGGAAGGAGGTGGAGATAAAATGCAGAGCAAGAAGAGACCAGGTCTCTGCTGTCCTGTGGCTGCCAGTTTAGTGGGAGCACTCTGTGATTATCTGAATACATACTTTGTTTGCAAGAGGTGCTTTGCAATTACAAATCATATTTTTTTATAAAAATCTTGGATTAAATTCTAGTTCATTTCTACAGGAGTAACTCTAAAACTAGATTTCTGAGTCGTTTTCAAGATTTTATTGGCTGTCAAAATTTCTCTTTTTATTCTGCCGTAATAAAATCTAGATCATGTAACTCTGCCCTTTTAGCTACGTCGAAGTCTATAACTAAATACATTGGTGCAGGTGTGGTCACAGGAATGTGCAGCCATCACCACTACCCAGGAGTTCTGAGATGTTCATGGCTGATGTTGAAGCTCTGCCCATCTGACAGGAACTCCCCATTCCTCCCTCTCCTGGACTATGAAGGCTAGCACTCCACTTTCTTCTTGTACAGATGTGAATGGCGTAGCTACCTATACAGATGGAATATTACGGTGTTTGTCCTCTTATGTCTGGGTTATTACCTTTATTATAATGTCAAGTTTGTCCATGTGGTAGCATCTTCAGAATCCCATTCTCAATAATAAGCTGCTGTGTGTAAAATGTCATATTTTGTCTATCCACTCATCTACTGATAGACGTTTGGATGGGTTCCACCATTTGGCTATCGCAAACTCATATTTTAATTATTTTCTAAAACGGGCTACAGTTGCTTAGGCATTGTGATGCCATACATGTAATCTCATCTCACAATTTAGTTGCCATAATTATATTTTTATAATTTTGTTAATGGGAGAAAAAAATCTTACGACCTTAAATCACCCCTTCCATTGTTAGTCAGCTAGATCTATTGTTACCTGCCTCCAGTTCTCGTCTTCTGTATCACAACCTTCTTTCTTTTTCTCTTTGTTTTCTTGATCTTTCTTACTGCAGGTCTTTTATTTAAAATTTTCTCCCATTGTCAAGTTTATTACATATATTTTCCCAATTTACTGTTACTTCTATTTTTCCTGAATATCTTTCTGATAAAGATAGTGATTTTCATCTTAATGGAGTCAGATCTGGCAGGACATTTATATGTATAATATAGCATAGGACAATTCTCTCCCATATTAAAATGTATTTCTTTGCTGACTTTTTGGATGCAACATTTTATTCCTCTGGAGTTAGGATATATGATATAGAATTATCTACACTTAAAACAACTGAGAGTTATCTCTGGACACTTGTAAGTGTTTTCTTTAACCATATTGCTACACTTGATACTGCTAGCTATTCTGTGTCTAAGTATAGTTGTTCGTCATTATTCAAAGAGAACTGGTTCTAGCAGTCTTAGATACCAAAATTCGTCGATGCTGAAGTCTCTAATATAAAGTAGTGTAGCATCTGGACTTTGCTTATGCCCACCGTATGCTTTTACATCACCTCTGTCTACTAAGAATTACTGGATACAATGAAGATATTATGTAAATAGCTATTTTTCTATATTGTTTAGGGAGTCATAGGAAAAATAAGTCTGTACATCTTCAGACCCTACTCAATGTCTTGCTGCATTTTCTGTAGTTTGAACCTGCGAATGTGTAACTCACAGACTCACGCCTCCCTTCTGTGCTTTTTCTCTTGGTTGATTTTTGTTTAACTTTGTGTTTGCTAACTCTCTCCTGCTGCTTCCTCTCTCTACTCTTGTTTTCTGAATACTTTTTGTTTGCTTGCTCGTAAGATTGATTTCTTCCCATCTTTCATTCCTTCCTTTATAAGTCCTCTCTTAGTAAGCTCACCTGACCAAGACTCCTATATCCCCTCCTATGGGAATGACATTTTACAATGAGGCAAAATGATATCTGGTTTGTTCCAGAAGACTTGAGACTGACTGGTTCTAGCAACCGAATCAGCAGGAAAGCAATAGGAAATGAAGTCAGACTCGCAGGTAGGGCCAGACCATGGAGGATCCCATGAACCATTTCAGTGTAATTGAAGGGGTGGAGACATTTGTGGCTACTGTTTTGTCTTTGAGTTGTGTTGGGGTGGAGTATGTGTGTGTGTGTCGGGGAGTGGGTCTCACTACACTGCCTTGGTTAACCTGACACTTGCATTGCAGACTAACCACAGAGTTACAGATCATTCTACCGCAGCTTCTTGAACACTGAGAAGTTAGGAAAATGCACCACAGTCAGCTTAGGTGGAGGGATCAAGACAGGAAGTCAAGCAGGACAGGAACCTGGAGGCAGGAACTGATGCAGAGGTTGTGCAGGCTATGGAGTGCTGCTTACTGGCTTGGACACCATAACATGCTCATTACTCTATTATAGCATCCCGCACCACTAGCCCAGGGGATGGCACCACCCACCGTGGGCTGGGCCTTCTGCTGTCAATCACTGATAAAGAAAAATGCCCCACAGCAGTAGTTCTCAACTCATGGATCTAGAGACCCACAGGCTAGCCTGCAGCCTGATCCTGCACAGGTAATTTTTGTTTTCAGTTGAGGCTGACTTTCTGATGACCCAGCTTGTGTCCAGTTGACATAAACCTTCCAGCACATAAGGATTTACACTCCTACGTGACTATTCAGCTTTGATCTCCCTGGTAGCACAGTGAATGATCCTTTTCAGATTCTGAGAAGCCTTGCTACCACTGAGGAGTCTTTGGTTTCACAAAGACTGCGTTCTGCTCATTTCTGCTCCTGTAAGTATACACTGCATGATCAAGAATGATCAATAGTATTACTTTGAACCCCTAGGCTTCATGCCTTCGAGGGCCCATGATTTTGTTCATGATTAAAATGCCTCCACTTCCTCTTGGCCTAGTTAACCTTTAATTTAGCAACAGCTTCCTCTGGTCATCTAAGTCTTCCTTAGAACCTCAGCTGGACTGTGGTTAGGTAGCGTACTATTTTATCACAATTGTAATTCTTTCTTAGGGGCTGTGTGTGTGTGTGTGTGTGTGTGTGTGTGTGTGTGTGTGTGTGTGTGTGTGTGTGTGTTGTGATCAGTCCCTTAAACAATGACTGTCCTTAGTAACCTGTGTGTATTAATGCCTCTCCTGAATGAAAGACTGACTATTCCCCAGCTAAAGGAAAGCTCCCTAGCTGCCAGCTAGACCTCTAAATTGATTTTATGTTACTTTAAAATCTAAATTATTTTCCAGGTTAAATTTAGGGTCAGACAAAAACCTTTGGAGTCCATAACATTTAGTAGGCTTTAAGGAGAATGCTGGTTGGTTTCGCTGTTTTCATGGTTCATTAATGTCAGAGGGAGGTTTTCTCGGGATCGTGTATAGATTGCTATCTTAGCAAGCCCTGTTCTTTATCAGTCTGCAGTTTGATTGCCTACTCTTTCCAGGTGCTACCAAGTGCATAAATTTAAGTGTCCCTCCAGTACCCAGACGCTGTTACGGGTTTATGTCTCCTTCAAATTCATATGTTAAAGTCCTAACCTTATCTCGGCATACAACCTTGTTGGATGGATGCTACTTTCCTTCCCATTCAACAACAAACAAACAAAAACAAGAGAGAAAGAAAGAAAGGAAGGAAGGAAGGAAGGAAGAAAGAAAGGAAGAAAGAAAAAGGCTGGCGGGCTGGAGAGATGGCTCAGTGGCTAAGAGCACTGACTGCTCTTCCTAGAGGTCCTGAGTTCAATTCCCAGTAACCACATGGTGGCTCACAACCATCTGTAATGAGATCTGATGCCCTCTTCTAGTGTGTCTGAAGACAGCCACAGTAGTCACATATATAAAATAAATAAATCTTAAAAGAAAGAGGGAGGGGAGATGGCTCAGCAGGTAATGGGACTTGCCCACCGAGACTGATGACCTGAGTTTAATGTTTAATCTTAGCATTTAATGGTTAAAGAAGCAAATTAACTACCAAAAGCTGTCCCCACCCCCACCCCCATCTCTCTCTCTCTCTCTCTCTCTCTCTCTCTCTCTCTCTCTCTCTCTCACACACACACACACACACACACACACACACATTTATGGCCTAATTGGAAAATAGGTTGTTAGCTTGAAGTCATTAGATGTATCTGTACTTCAATATAATATGATGGTTTTAAATTCAGAGACATGCATGGAGGAAAAATGCAGGGGTTGGGGAAATGGCTTGATATCAGTGCCTTGCAAGCACCAAGATCTTCAGAACCCATGTCAAAAATCTAGGCATGATGGTGCATGTTTGGCCTATAGGAAGGACACCTGAGGCTGTCCTCTGGCCTCTACACACACCTGCAAGACATGTACTTGCATACACAAACACACACACATTGAGAGAAAGAAAGAGCCATCCAACAGAGGCACGCACACCTAAAACGTCAGAGAGGTGACTTGCTGAATCCTTCTCGGAATCTGGAACTTCCAGTATGAGAATTCTCGATTTTCCAGCTCTTAGACTCAGACTGGCTTGCACAGTCTCCAGGTTCTCATGCCTCAGGTTGAGATTTGTCATCAACTTGCCAGACTCACAGGCCCTCAGACTTGGACTGAGCCACATTGAAAGCTTCCTTCGGCCTCTAGCTTGCAGATGATCAGTCATTGAACTTTTTGGCCTCCATAATCATGAAAGCCAATTTTGTTAAGGTAGTTTGGTTGTCTGTCTGTCTGTCTCTCATCCATCTAGCTACCTACCTATAATCTACTTTTTCACCAACTCTTTCTCTCCTGACTAATAATTATAGTTGTAGAAGACTACTATAAAATGTTAATTTATGGTCAGTGGAAAATGGACTGATTCTAATGTTAACTTATTCCAAACTTTTCTACTTATTGTTAGACATTCTCCTCAATATCTCACCCTTTAGTACAAGCTACTTGGTTTCTCTTAATAAACTTACTCTGGATCGTTTTAAGTTTACGAGGCTGCCTTTCCTGTTCCTTAAATATTTATTTAATAATACTTCTATGAATAATGAAGCCTATAAATTTGTTCCTTGCTGGGATAAAGTACTATTTGTTTCATTTGCACCTGTCCAGGGTGCAGAGAACAAGACAGGAAGGGTATGTTTGGGACAAGTATGAATAATCTCGGGGCTTTAAATACAACCTGTATGCTAATGGAGTCCTAAATTTAAATCTCCAGCCTGGCCTTTTCCTCTGAACACCAGGCCTGGGTGTCTGAGTGTCCATGTAGTTTCCTTTGGGCGTCTCAAACTGACTGAGCAGTCTTCTTCCATTGCCTGCCCTGGTTCTCATCTTGCTCTTCTGTCTTTCCTGGCAGGTGACAACTTGGCTAGCCACTCATGACACAGGCTTACACTTATATTTTACTTTTCTCTGTCACACATCATAGTCACTTGGTCCCCATGTCGTATTGATTTCACCTTTAACACTTCCCAGGAATACCATTATGAAGTATTCCCAGGAATACTTCATTTTGTCGGTCATGAATCTAGACCCCAAGCTGTCCCCAATGGTAAATTAAGTAGCCTCTTTCTGCCTGTCCTATTTCCTGCTGTGGAGTAAGAATTTTGATTATGGAAAAACACCTGTCACGTTACTCTCCAAGCTACTTCACTGAGAAGCTAGAGTTCTTACCCTAGAGGACCTTGATTCTTGTGACCTCTATCCTGTCTCCTGGAGCGCTGGTTCTCCTTCCCCTCAAATGCTCTTCTGTGGTTCCTGAACACAGCTTCTGTATCTTTCTTTTAGGATTGTTTGTTTGTTGGGACCCTTTATCTGTGGTTATCTCATTATGTAAGCACCACTCCACCTCCACCCCCGTTTTTAAATCCATTTACCCAAACTATGGGTAGACCTTGGTATTGCCTATCCAATGCTGGTTTTACAGGTGAAAAAAAATTCAAGAATTATAGGGCTACAGAAGTGTCCACCAAACTTTCAAAGGAAAACCTGGCAGGCCAGACATTCCTGCAGGAAGTCTCTGAAAGGCAGTCCTTGAATCCATGAGAATGAACTCTAAGAAAGAAGACTCCAGAAGACTGGAGATACCAAGAATATGAAATGTTTACCGAAGTAAGCTATGTACTTAGTTCATAGTGGAGTTAATGCAAGCCGATGTAAGAGAGGAGTGGGAAAGCTGTGGGTGGGGGCATCCAACGCTGTAGGGGCTCACACTAGGCGACCACATGCCCTGGGTGTTGGATAGAGAGATAGTAGTTTTCAAGGTTTGTCCTAGGTTTGGATCGTGCTCTGGTCCATCCTTTCTCTCTCTAATTCCTCCCCTTTGTAAGGGGAACATGTACCCTGTTCCACCATTGTATGTCTGAACTACGCTATGTTCCTTTGCATTTACAGAAACATTCCGAAAGAGTTTGCCTTAATTCTCAGAGCATATTTTCTTTTTTTAGAAAAATTATTTATTTATTCACTTTACAGACCAATTATCATCCCTTCCTCTCCTCCCAGTGCCTTCTCATGAAAATCTTCCCCCATTCTATTTTCCCCTAACTAGGCATATCCTTTCCCACTGAGACCAGACAGGGTGGTCCATTTAGGGGTGCAGGATCCACAGCAGACAGGCAACAGGCTCAGGGAAAGCCCTTGCTCCAGATGTTGGGAAATCCCACGAAGACCAAACTGCTTATCTGCTACATATGTGTAGGGGTCCTAGGGCCAGCCTATGCTTGCTCTTGGGTTGATAATTCAGTCTCTGGGAGCCCTCCAAGATCCATGCATGTCCTTTTGAGTCTGAGTTACCTCATTCAGGATATTATTTTCTAGTTTCATCAATTTGCCTGCAAAATTCACAATATCCTTGTTTTTAATGGCTGAGTAGTATTCCATTGTGTAAATGGACCACATTTTCTGTATCCAGTGTTCAGTTGAGTGACGTTTAGGTTTGTTGGGGATTGGTTCTAATGCTTTGTCTTAATTTGGCTCCCAAAAGCCAAGCTTCCAGACACTGAGGGTCCCTGCTGCCAGCTGGCTTTTGATGGGTAATAAAGAATTGTCATGGGAGGGTGGTAATGGAGGGAGGATGGGGAGGGGAACACCCATATAGAAGGGGATGGGGAGGAGTTAGGGGGATGTTGGCACGGAAACCGGGAAAGGGAATAAAATTTGAAATGTAAATAAGAAATACCCAATTTGGGGAAAAAAAGAAAAAAGAAAACAAAAATTTGGGATAAATACACTTAGATCCATTACCATCTGCTGTTACTGTGTTTACTGATAGCTCTAAAACCAAGAGTGCTTATTGGACCAAAGATAAATTTTGGGGACAAGAATCTTCTTTTGGGTCAGTACAACAAAATGAAGTATTAGCAGTAATTAATGTATTGCCGGATTTTACTCATGATGTAAAAATATTATAGCTGAGTCAGCTTATGTTGTAGGAGTAGTACAGAATATTGCAACTGCTGTTGTTTCTACATCTAAGCCTATATTAAATGTTATTCTCACATATTAAAGGACTATTGTTATTACGAAAAAAAAAAAAAAAGAATTGTCATACAGCCAATGGCTGGGCAGAGAGACAGAGGCAGGATTTTTAGATTGCCCAGGCAAGGGACCCAGGAGAGAGGGAGTAGGACAACTGCCATGACTTGAGGCAGAGGGATGAGATTTAAGAGCTGCAAGGACAAAACATCCAGCAATATAGACCGAAAAGGAAAGTGGCCCTTATGGGGCGGGGCAGGGCAGGGCTGCCCAGAAAGTAAGGGCAACAAAAATAAAATATAGATTTAGAAAGTGATAAGCCAGAAATACTGGAGGGAGTGTGTGCTAGCCTCGGGAGGTTTAGAAGTGCCCGGCCATTGAGCTAGTCAAGGCATGTCAAATTTAGCTGGCGTGCGTGCGTGCGTGCGTGCGTGCGTGCGTGCGTGCGTGCGTGCGTGCGTGCGTGCGTGTGTGTGTGTGTGTGTGACTGTGTGTGTCTGTGTGTGTCTTTCATTCAGGAATCCAGAGCTTTTGGGTGGGTGCAGCATGCTCTCAACCTGATGGGAGTCAAAGAGGACTAACTACTCACCACTACATAGGTTGTTCCCAGTTTCTGGGTATCATGAATAAAGTTGCTATGAACATAGTTGAGCAAGTGTCCTTGTGAGATGATGGAGCATTTTTTTGGGTATATACCCAGGAGTGGTATAGCTGGGTCTTCAGGTGGAACTATTCAATCGTCTGATAAACTGCCAAATTAATTTCCAGAGTGGTTGTACAGTTTTCGTTCCCACCAGTGGTGGAGGAGAGTACCCCTTGCTCAACATCCCCACCAGCACGTGCTGTCCCTTGAGCTTTTTATCTTAGCCATTCTGATGGGTATGAGGTGGAAACTCAGAGTTGTTTTAACTTTCATTTCCCTGATGACTAATGGTGTTGAACATTTCTCAGCCATTTGCGATTCCTCTGTTGAGAATTCCCTGATTAGCTCTGAACCCCATTTTATTTTATTTTTTTATTTTTTTTAAAGATTTATTTATTATATATAAGTACATTGTCACTGTCTTCAGACGTACCAGAAGAGGGCGTCAGATCTCATTACAGATGGTTGTGAGCCACCATGTGGTTGCTGGGAATTTAACTCATGACCTCTGGAAGAGCAGTCCATGCTCTTAACCACTGAGCCATCTCTCCAGCCCTGAACCCCATTTTAAAACTTGGATTATTTGGATTGTTGTTGTTGTTTTTTTTGTTTTGTTTTGTTTTGTTTTGTTTGTTTTTTTTTTTTGACAAACGGTGGAACTTTTGAGACTCTGAAGCCTTGGAAGTAGATTAAATGCTTCGAGGGATTGTCTTAGTTAGGGCTACTATTGCTATAATGAAACACCATGACCAAAAGCAACTTGGAGAAGAAAGGGTTTGTTAGCCTCATCACTGTTCATCACTGAAGGAAGTCAGAATAGGAACTCAAACAACACAGGAACCTGTAGGCAGGAGCTGATGCAGAGGCCATGGAGGGGTGCTGCTTATTGGCTTTCTTCTCATGGCTTGCTCAACCTAATTTCTTACAGAACCAGGGCCACCAGCCCAGGATGACACTACCTGCAACCGTCCTCCCACAGCAGCTGCCAATTAAGAAATGCCCTACAGCTTGATTTCATGGAGTCATTTTTCAAATTGAGGTCCCCTCTCTCAGATCTGACTCTAACTCACGTCAATTTATATAAAATTAACCTATGCAGGGATAGACATGTGTTTTCAAGGGCCAGGATTGAAATGTTTTGTTTTAAATATGAAATATCTCCAATTGTCCTTTGTGTTGAAGAGTGTTTTGTCCAGCTTTTGGCACCACTGGGGGATGGGATAGAAACTTGAAGAGGCAGGCTCTACCTAGAGGAAATAGGTCATGGCCTTGAAAGTTGTATCTTCGGTCTGACCATTCTCTCTGCTTCTGTGCTGCCGTGACCCGAACATGGCTTCAACATATCCTTACCATGAGCCCAGAAAACATGGAGACAGCTTGCCATCAACAGCGACTTCTGGAATCACGGGCCAAACAGATTTTTCCCTCCTGTATGTTGTACTTTTAAGTTCATGGTTATCCTATCATCGACATGTTGAATTACATTTCTGTGTCTCTCTTCGTTGTTCTCTATTTGATGCCACACAGAAATCAATACTTATGTTATGTTTGGAGCAAGGCTTATTGAACTCTAGGACCTCTTTGCTGGGCGTAACCAGAATGTTGTGACTCTCTACATGTTCCAGGTCCCACATGTTACTTTGGGACATGTCCTAATGTTGCCTTTCCTTATGTTTTTAGATCTCTAGTCATTTCCCCCTGAGCTATCCTTCTTGTTACCAAAGTGGGAGGCTCTGCTGGAAGCCGTAGGCTGCAGGTGGACAGCTGGGGAGGAGTGTTGGCTCCCATGCACTTGCTGGTTCAGCTCATGCACGGCTAATGTCACTACTGCTCTGGGATCTGGCTTCCCTGATGCCAAGAGAGAAAGGTGGAAGGAAATGAGGTGTTTGAGGGGTTCATGTCTCCTTTAGGAGCTTTTAGGTGATGGGCTCTGGGAACTTCATTTTTCTCCCAACCTTTTGTGTTGTTCTAAAACACAGGGAGCTCCAAAGTCCTCCCTGGAGACACTGTGAGAGGTACAGCAGCCAGTGGTCTCTGTACCACTGCCAACTGTGGCTAGCTCCTTATTTTTCTGTCTTTTTTCGGTCTTATGTCTCCATTACTTTCATTTTGAACCTTTTGTCCATTAAAGTTTTATTACTTGTATGTGTATGCGTGTATACTTGGATGAGTTCATGTATATCACATGTGTACAGTTGCCTGTGGAGGACAGAGAGGGCGATCTGATCCTCTGGAACTAGAGTTACATGGGATTCCAAGCTACCGCATGGGTGCTGGGAACCAGATCCTAGAGCAGATTGTTAGCTACCAGCTGCCTCTGCAGCCTGGCTCTGCAGCAACTCACTTTGAGGTGAGTTTTATTCTGATTGGAGATAATGGGTTACTTTCATTCTTCTGCCTGTAAAATCCAGATGTTTCAACACCACTGATTAAGCAGATCGTTCCCCTTATTTGTGTACTTGTTGACAATTCATTGACAATATTGACAATAATATGTCTGTTTTGATGGCAGTACCATGCATTTTGATTATGTAAGTTTTCAAATATATATTAAAACCAGGGAAGGCTATGGTTTTAGATTTGTTCTTCTTGTACAAGATTGCTTTAGCCATTTGGCTCCTTCCTTGGTTCCATACAAAGTTTAGCTTTTTTTTTTTTTTTTTTTTTTTTGTTTCTGAGGAAAAAAACATACCGGAACAATTGCAGTAAGTCTGTAGATCTCTTTGGGGAGTGGCTATGTGTTAGCCTTTGCACTACCACACAGGCTGTCTTTCCACTTAACTGTGTCCTCACATGTTCTTCGAGAAGCATTACACAGCTTTCAGTGTAGAGGTCTTTCATATCCTTTGTTAGTAGTAAGTATTCTATTTAATTTTTGGTGCCATTAAAATGGGGTTGTTTCCTTAATTTATTACACTTTGTTTTAATTTTGATATGTTGTTTTGTAGCCTATGACTTTTTTGAACAATTTTCGGTGGGTTATAAACTCAGTGCATAGGTATGTATGTTGTGGGGACTGAACCCAGAGCCTGTGCGTGAGAAACACACATTCTACCACTCAGTTACTTTTCCAGTCCTCACGTTAGGAACTGACGTGGTGACTGGTACTATAGACCCACAAAAGGATACTTTGCCTAATGTTTACATTTTACCTCTCCAATCTTCTCTGCCTTTTTGTGCAAACTAAGAATCAGTTAGAAGGCATGTGAATTAGTTGCTTGGTCTCTCTCTGTGTCTCTGTCTCTCATCTTTGTTTCTCTGTTTCTGTCTGTCTCTCTGACTTTCCTGTAGCTTACACTGACCTTGAATTTCTCAATCTTCACTCTCTACCACTCCATTCCTGTATTATTGGTGTGCACCGCTTCTAGCATTTTACATAAATATTTTTGCACCTTATCAGTTACTCTTTTCCGGTCTCACTTGCTATCAGATACACTTATCAGAGTGCAAGCTATGTGTTATCTCGTGCATAATTGCCCCACCCACCGTCTGAAGCGCTGGTATTCTAGCTTGCCCCATTATTTGAATCTCTGGTAATTTACAGCTATGACATTTTTACTTTTCTCTTCGTCTAATTTCACTCGTACAGACAACACCATTACCGTTCCTACCACGGGCACTATCACTTATCAGAGATATCAACATTTCTCACGTACCACTTCAAGTTTACCAGTCACAGAGAAAACTCATTTTGATTAGCAATAAATCACGTCACGAAACACCGATCCACTTGGCTTTGGTGGGTAAATTTGACATTCTTTTGTGAAGTGGCTTTAGAAAAGCTTCCTTCCTTCACTCCCAGAGAAAGATGTTAAGGTTTTCCACCCCCAGTAAGCTGGGTGAGGCATAACTTGTTCATTGTGCATTGAGGTAGCAAGTGGTTTACTAGTGAACAACTTTCACTACTCTCCCCTCCCACCCCCTTTTAGTGCTTTAATGAACTCCACGACTTGAAGACTATACTCATACTCGGTAACTTTCATTGCTTCTATCTTGAAACCCTACTAGCTGTAATCACTTTTAGTTTTTCAAAGTTCTCAGGACCTTAATTTCCTAAGAAGCTATGAAAGTGGCCCAGTTCATAACCGGGTTTCCACTAAAGAGGACTCTTTCCTTTCCCCAGGAGCTATCTAAGAAGGGTGATCAAAGAGCACTTGCCCATCGTGCTCCTCTACCCTGATGTGGCAGGAACCCCCCCACTCCTTGGGGTCACAGTCAGGCCGGGGAAGCTGTGGGAAGGCCCGACCTCAGCCGGAATTCCCCTGGGTGATACTTCCATCCCGCCCCACGCCCACGGAGCTCCCTTCCAGAGCCACTGCGTCCGCCCACGCGGTGATGTCATCGCCCGGGTGTCGGGCGCGCGCGGACGGTCCGCCCACGGAACTCGGGAGCGCTCTGTGCCAGCTAGAGTCGCGCACCTGTGGCGGCCGCCAGAGTCCGTGGGCATGCGCGTTGCTGCGGGGAGGCTCCTGAGCTCGCCGGCGGAGATCTGGTTCTCCTAGTTGGAGCCGAGGCAGGCTGTGTAGGCTGTGGGGCTGTAAGGGTAGAGGATGAGGAGGGTTTGTTCAGGGATGGGGAGGAACCAGTGCAATGCTTCTTCTTTGGGCGTGCACTGAGAGTTGGGCTCATCTGCAGAATCGAACAGCATAGGCAAAGTGTGATGCGTTTAATCCTAACGTTTAGCATACACGCCCAGAGCCTGAGGCCAGAGTCACTAAGTACAAAGCACCTAGGTGTCAGGCACCCAGGGAAGGCTTTCTTTGTTACTATTTTTTCCACTCCACTGCAACCACCAATAATTCTGTGGTGTAGGTATAATTGGGTTCCTAATTAACTTGCCTACGCGTCACACTGAAAAGACGGAGTTGAGATTTCTACGAGGTTGGTCAGATAACAAAGTTCAAGGCTGCCCATCAGACGCTTGAAGTCAAGGCTTTGTTAGAACAAGGGCATGAACACATTCTGCAAACAAATGACAAGTTGTGAGGTTTAGACTTTAAAAGGAGGAGGCTGGGCTGTAGGAGTAGGGTGGCCACCAAGGGAGAGGGGTTTCAGGAAGATTTTGATGGGATTTGGCTAGAGAAGGGCAGGCAGGAAGCTCTAGGTTGTTAGGGAAAGAGAACGTGATTATCACCCCTCAAGCCCTGTGTTCATGTGTGGCTTGCAGGTAAAATTCTGTATCTGTAATTCTACGGATGGGATTTTTTTTCTTCAATGTAATGGACTTGCCTGTTAGTTAGGCCTACGTTATGATGCAGTGGGGCAGCATACTCCTCTGAGTAACAGTGTGCACCATGGCTGCTCAGTTTAATAGTCAGAAACTTCGGTACCCATAAAATAGATATATATGATAGATTCTAGCCCGCGTCCTTCTGAGAGAGGCCTTTATAGTGAATGGTGGTTCCCACCACTAGAGAGACATAAACGTTTATGACTCTGAATCCACTACTGTGCTTCAGTGCCTGTGCCCTATCTTTGAAATCGTATGTTATCTTTGTTTAAAGAACCCCAGTCCAGTGGATTGCTAACTTTTCCTGGCTTTATATTGTTATCGCTGTACACAGTTTGTACCACTCACTTTGGTAATTGATTCCTTGTCATAACCTTGTAAGAACCTATAGTTATTTAATAGACAAATTTTATCTCCCATCCAAGATGGTAAAGTTCTCTAGGAAAGGACTGTTAGTAATCTTCTAGCTTCTAGTTCTGACTTATTTGACATTTTCAAGTGCTTCCTTGTCTACTGAATATAATACTCCACCGTATAATACTTTGCTTGGCATACATTAGGTGTTCAGTAAATATTGATGAATTAAGTGATGCCTCCTGTAGAGTAGGAAAAGAACTTGTTTACTTCCTGGTTTTCCGGTGCCTAGCAGTACTGTCTACTCAGCAAACACATGACTTCACTGCCTTTCAGCAAGCAAAATAGAATCTTACTGTTGCCCTATAAGGAACTGCCTCACCCTCCAACATGATGCTCCAGTGAAGAATGCCAAGAAATAATTGTGGTCGATTAGCCTCATTATTATTCCTGATTCTTTTCTGCAGTGTGTATCTGCCTCTTCTGCTATGAGTGATATCCCAAGTTCTCTTGGTCAAGTTTCCTAAAGAATTGTTTTGGAGGCTAATTTGACTTCTGGAACAAAATAATCTAAACTTCAAGCCGACAGTGAAATCCAACAGTAGCCAGACCTATGTTCTTAACAACCCTAGCTACAAGATCCTAAATATGTATGTGTGTTTAACACCTCCTATTACATTTCAAAAGTTTTCTGAAGAAATGCTTTGATATGGGTCTCTGAGGTATGTAGCTCCTGTCTGAGTGCCATTCACATGGGTCACATCCTGGGCACTCCCACCACAATTAAAACAAAACTAAAAAATAAAACAAACAACAATAACAACAACATAGTCCTAATGGCAATTACTTGGACAAAACATATTCTGTTATTTCCTCCCTTTGGACCAATTAAACCTGTCTGGAGCAGAATTTGTAAGAATGCACAAAACTTTGCTTCATTGCGGATAAGCAAAATGGTCAAGTCTATGTTGTAGTTGGGGCAACCTGTTCAGCTGGCATCGTTTACAGAAGGCGTGGGATGTGAGGAGAATGGCGATGACTGCCCGCAATATCAGCAAGAAGAATAGTAAAAAGCTAGAGCAAATTATTTGAACATTTCCATCCAGTAGTTGATAAATCGGGCCATGTCCACTTACTAGCTATGGGTCAGTGGGTTAAGCTATCTTAACATTTCAGGGCTTGGATTTTGTCACTTGTAAAATGGCGATGAGAAGGATGAGTTACACTATGCCACTGTAAATTGCTTAGAGAAATTCCTAGCACGCTGGCACAAGGTAAGTGCTTTGCCAAATGTTTGTCAAGTAAATACAAGGATAGGCTGGGTAACCCTCCCCTTCTACAAAGCTGGCAACTGGTAAGCTCCACCAACATCCAAGTCTGGGGGGCCGCTGTTTCCTACTGCAAGGTTTTTTCTGTCCCACCGGGTAAAGTACTCAGAGTATCAGCGACGTCGACTGGCTTTATCCAGGTCCCCAGGCTGCCCATCATCGGATCACTGCGTGGGCGAGACACACGCCTTCCTCCAGCTCTGGTTCTTTGGCTCCTAAAGCTCCGCCTGGGCCGCTGTCCCGCACCCCGCCCACCAGTCTGGAAACGCCCCTAGGGGCGGGGTCCAGAACCGCGCACGCGCAGTACCACCGCATCGCGCCTGCGCAGTGGCGGCGCTGAGGGAGGCGGGGGATTGGTATGAGAGCTAGTGTGTGAGGGGAGGGAGGTGTCCCGGCCGAGCGTGGTACTACGGCGGGCGCCGGCCGGAGGGGGCGGGGGGATGCGCCGCGGCGGCGGCGCGGGCGCTGGGCTGGGGCTTGGCCGCGCCAGAGCAGCGGATCCCGGTGTCGCCGCGGCAGCTGCGCGGGTGTCGCGCCGGGTCGGAAGACGCCGTACCACTGCGCTCCCCCACTTTTTTTTTTTTTTTTTAAATAACCGGAACCAATGAACGCGGCGGGGTGCCGAGCTCCGCGGGCCGCCGGTGAAGGGAGCGGGCTAGCACCCGGCGGGAGTCTGCTTCCGAGGCGACGGGGCCCCGGACAGCTGGCGGCGAGCGAGTGCCCGGCGGCTCCTGTGAGCGCTCCTCTCGCCGCGGCACCCGGCCGGGCCTTGGGACGCCCTTCCCGACGGCGCTGGGCAGCAATGCTGCTCTTCGGGCTGTTGGTGGCCGGCGTGGCGGACGGATGCGACCTGGTGCCCCGGCACCTCCGCGGGCGGCGCGCGTCGGGATCGGCCGGAGCGGCTGCGTCTCCTTCGGCTGCGGCTGCGGGCGAGCGCCAGGCGCTGCTGACAGGTGAGGCCGGCGCGGCGACGAGCAGGCTTGGCGGGACTCCCGGCAGGACCCCATCTCCGAGGGGGCGCCTCGCGGTTGCCTTGGCGCCGGTCGTCGCACTTCGGACGCCTTCCTAGTCCACCGACTGGCGCCTCCACTGTGGCTTCTTCGCCTTTTAGTGGGCTCCTGCGAGCTTCCCAGCTGAGCAATGCAGTGGTTTCTCTTTCGTGTTGCCGATGGGGCCATTGGGGTCTGTAGGGGACTGGGCTCATTTCCCCTCTTCCCAAAGCAGCCGGATAAAGTAGGCGGCAGCAGCAGCCGTAGCAGCAATGCGGTATGGAGTTGGCCTCTGCTGCCTTTGCAAAGGCAGCTGGCAGCTTCTTACCGATTGAGAGCCCGGCGAGCGCCCTGTCCCAGGGGAAGCTGCTGAAGAGATTCTTTGAGAGCCTCAGCACCTAGTGGCACTGGTGGTTCCGTGTTAGTATGAAGAAGCGTCAAAGTCTGGTGTGTTTTTGTGGGGGTACGAGGCCGTTTTAAGGGATGGGAAGTATATGCTGTTTGAGAGCATCACTGGGTGACAACGGGTGCAGAAAGCGCAGCAGGTAACCAGAAACACACCTAAAATTTACCAAGTGCAGGATATTTGTGACGTGGATTTGTGCAGCATAGTTCTGATGGAGTGCACCAGTATCTTTTCAAACACAGAACGTTCTAGCACTTACTGAAAACTTGCAAATACGTTTGGTAAGATTAAGTAGAAAATTGTATGCTTTTAAAGCCTTCATTGTCTTATATAACTGATCTGGTGTGGCTTAAGCAATGATGTAAAGGTCTTGAAATGATTTCCTGGGGCAAAGTGGTGGAGCTAGAGTAACTTATTTTTCTTCCTGCTGTGTTTATTTTTAAGGTAGATCTCCAGGTTTTCTGGAAGAATAGCATTAAAGAGAAACGAGGTGATTCACTGTTAATTTAACTGCAGTGGTAGCCCAACAGGCGTCTAGTAGTCACTAACAGCTGCTCTGGGAAGTGTTCAGGAGTCTTCAGAGATCTAAGCAGCTTTCCTCTAGAGTTCTGTGACAGGCTATTTCCTGTTGCAGAGAGAAGGATGTTGGTAAGCATTGTCAGGCACGTTGGAAGTCGGAGGGTATAGAACATAATGGTCAGCTTACTTGAGGTACTCAAAAAACTTACCAAATCCTGTTCAGTTGAAACAGGCAAGTCATCACTGACTGCCTTGGATAAAGGATTCTGGAATGATCTTTAGGGACATAGTACTGTATGGAGGGGTATATTGGATGGTTTCATGCTCAAATAGTTATTTTCTATCAAAAATACGGCAAGCGTAGAAGAAGGGAACAGTGATAAACTGGTTAAGTAGGAGGGTAGGTTGAGGGCTTATTGTCTCCCTTAGGAGTGGAAAAGAATTACTTTGGCTTCTAAGAGGTATAGTAGTGTAGGGTTTTTTTTTTGTTTGTTTGTTTGTTTTGGTAGAAATGTTTGATTAGTAGACAATTACGTAATGCCTTAACAAACGTGATTGGCAGAAAGGCGTGATTTAGAACTTGGTGTTTATTGACTATTCTCACAAGTATGTTATACTGAGAACATCAAGAAATAAGCGCAGATGGAATTTTAATAAGCTGTAACCCTTTTAATTTTCTCTGTAGTTATTTATGGCACAGTTGAAAAGACAGGGTGATTCTTAGTGGGAAAAGTCATCACACAAAGTGAAGTTGTGCTGCAGTGCTTTTAAGTAAAGTTGCTGAAATGTTGGCCTCAGAATTATTTCTGTTCATCTCAAGTTTTTTCCCCTTATGTTCGAATAGTAATTTTACAAAGTTAAACATTTCCACTTAAAGTTTCAGATTATAATACTGCACAGTATCTAAGTTGAGTAATAGAATTTTAATAAGTTTATGAAAATACAGTCAGTAGGGCTGGTGTTTAGGGAAATGTAGATTGAAAAATCACTGGTGAAATTAGAATATGTTGAAAATTGCTTTGAGTTGTACGACCTCTGAAGGGCCCATTTTCATTTAATAGTTTTTGTGAGTAATTTTCTTTTATGGTTCCATTTGTTTTATTTGTTAAACCTGGGACATAAATGGATGGTGACACCTCACACTTGAGGGAGTGGAGCCTCAGACAAACCCTGTTACATTCCAGACTGTGTTAATGGCTGGATAGAGACATGAGCATAGAGAGAGCTACATTTTATGTGGATTTTGAAATTTGAAAACTTGTGAAAGAACCGGGAGACAGTATTTCTCGGTGCTTCCCTGTGAAAGTGGTTGTTTCATTGTTGGCACGTTTAATAGTTTCGTAAATTGACAGCCACCCCGCTCTCTGTTTTCCTCTCCAGATTAGTATTTTTAATACTTAGCCGTTAGGAACTTCTGAGGAATTTGCCTCAGTCTAGAGCACACCTTTTCACTGAAGCTTACCTCCCAAGGGTTTTATGTTGGTGTATTTTAAAAATAAATTGTCTTTAAGTCTGGCTTGTTCTTAGTTTTGAACAAAAAAAGTATTCTTGCAGAGATAGGCAATGATACCATCAAAATCAATAGGTCCATTGTCTTAAATGTTTTAGTAATGTAAAACCAGTATTACATAGTAAAACATTTAAATTGTATGTGTGTGTATATGCATGTATATATTTTTAGTTAAAAAAGTAATTCCCATGATTGAAACCTAATTCAGATTAAGGATTGATGACTGGAAGCAGACAGATTATATTCTAAATCAGCACTTTTTTGTTTAACATATACAGCATCAATGGATTGACACAGTGGGGAATGGTTGAGCTCAGCAAAATATTGAAATAATGGTTTCTGAGAAATCATGGAAGGGCAAAAAGTACGCAAGCTCTCTCTCTGCCTCATTCTCTGTCTCTGAATGTGTGTGTGTGTGTGTGTGTGTGTGTGTGTGTGTGTAGAAAGCTCAGTGCTCAGTTTGGGAAAATATGTAGAGTAACGGAATAGTATTTTTTTTTTTTTACACATATGCAGACAGCTAATTGTTTCAGATTTTTTACGCAACCAATATTAGCTTTAAAATACTCTATAATTTTAATCAATTAGAATAACATTCTTTAGTGCTTATATAACTATTTTATCACTTCATCTATTTGATATATTATAGGAGTATGATATGAAAAATTTTAGGTGTGTCTTTTAGATGTATTAAAATCTCAACAAAACCCACTATTCTTAGTTCAAAGTGTACTACCATTTTGAAGGGCTACTTTATCCAGAAGTGTTAAAAACGCTTACGCTGTGGGGCTTTGACTAATTTAGCTGGGAATTTTTCAGATTATCTTTGGAAAAATATTAATCCAATCCTTTAATTGTCCCTTGTCTCGCATTCCTAGGACTTATCCCGTAGACACTGCCTTGTGAATGTTATTTTTGAGTGGTTGGCTGGGGTGTGCTGTACACATGCCGCCTTGAGTCATGCCTGTGCTGCTGCTTACATTGTGACAGCAGACTGTTTTCCAGAATCTTCTTTTGATGCCTTCCTGCTGTTCTGTTTCCTTTGGCTGTTGCTGCATTTATGTTGAATAGTCAGCCACAGAACTAAAGAACCTGCTTCTGTCTATTTGAGCTTCATCTATTCTGCATGTTTAACATTATCTGTAAGTTTGTTTAGAAACAGCCCATTTCTTGCTAGTCTTTATAAGACTTTCAGGAGTCCCACGGGTCGCTGTTGATGATCTTATAGCCCAGGAGAACTCAGAAGTGCCAATTGGAAATGAGGGATTAAGATTTAGCGGTCTTTGAAACAAAAAGGATAAACGTAGAGATGATTTGCTGATGGTTTAATTTGTGTTTGGATTAATGCTAATGTTTTTAGGTCAATTCAGACTTATAAGTAACTACCAACCATTTTGGATATTGGGTAGTCATTTTAATATGAGGTGAATACTTTCAGAATTATGCTTGCAGTTCTGTATTTATGCATATAGTAATGAAATTATACAGTGACTGAATGAATGTTAAAATAGCAACTAGTAATAATTAACAAATCACCTTTGATGTTCATTAGTTTGGACCAAGTTAGGAACTAACTAGGTGGTTATTTTTAATTTGATAAGTTTTATCAACCAAGCAATTATTAGATACATTGCAGAGATAGCAAACTAGGAATGTGAACAAAGAAGAGTCTGCCTGTGGGGAACTCAGACTTGCACAGGCCGGGAGTAACAGTTACATTAACTAAACTCTTACTAGGTTCCATACTGTGCTAACTGCTTCCCATGAATCCATGTTTTTAGGAGGTTAACCCTGGCAAGCAATACTTTCATAGAAGACATGAGAAAATGGAAGCCTTATGATCTCAGGCTCTTACCCAAGATTTCATGTTATGTGTTGAACTGGGTTTCTTTGATTACAAAGCTTTGCTTTTTTTCAGCTTACATGTTGTATATGCTTATACATATGAACAAGGTGACCCCAAGGTTGGTTAGCATAATGGAGTGCAAACTTTGGGGGAAGAAGGAAGCTTTTGTAGAATTTGAGGTAGGCCTTGGTATGTATACTTCAAATAGAGGTAAATGAAAGTCTTCCAGGAGAGGCAAATATAAGAATAAGGAGGAAGGTAATTGTTTTCAGAGGTATGCCTAGTGTGTGTGTAGAGAAAATCAGCATCTAAAATTGGATTTCTCAGCCCATGTGCTAAGTAATATGGAAAAGTTTCGTAAAAATTTCTTGACACATTGATTTTGCTGGTTAACTAGGAAAACAAAATGAAAAATTTATAATTGAAAACACATAAAATGCTGTGTGTACATACTGTGCAGAATGTAAATTTACTTCAGTGTTTAGGGCAAATCAGAAGACATTTTGAATAACTTGAGAGTTTTGTTTATAAACTCTGAGTCGTCTCTTCTGTCATTAAGAGGGAGAGGAGCTGTGATATTTGAGCATCAGAATGACCTGTGTTTGAGAAAGGCAGTCTGGGTGGGTGGAAGTAAGCAGATGAAGGTGGGAAGGAGGCAGTTAGCAAGCAATAAGGAGGAGAAGACTTGAAGGCTTAAGTTGTTCAGTGGCTCTGAAAGCCAGTTTTAGAAAGTTGGTTCTTTCGTGGGTTAGACAGGAGCCTGGCTGCTATCTTTTAATCTCACTTAGAATGACTTAGATTAGTACAAGCCTTTAAAACTCCCAGAAGAAACATGGCATCTTTTTTTCTCTCTTCAAGTATGCCTATTTATTACTTCAAAATTAATACTTGTATGATTTAGCTTCTATGATGATTAACAAAGTAATTAACAAGAAAATACCACAACCCTGAACCAAAACCCTGATAGCTAAAGGTAACATATTATGTTTATATAAATCTTTTCATTCTATGTTTCAGTCTGCATGTTTCTTCTGTATTAAAGAGTGACTGTCCAGATTGAGCTTATACCGTGTATTAGCATGTTCTCTCCTGTCTGGAGATATCCAGTGTCCTCTGTGAGCAATAGTCTTTAAGTACTGGCCCATTATTTGTTTCAAAAACACCCATTGAATTTCCTGTGTGAGGTTCAAGCCTGGTTTTAGATGATGATCTCTAACACCAAATTTGCTGTCTTCGTCCTGATTTCAGGATCTGTAGGATGTGTGTGTGTGTGTGTGTGTGTGTGTGTGTGTGTCACACACACAGACACAGGTGCAGTCTTTCTTGACACTTTCTAGTCTGACTTCCAGTAAACGTTTCCATTGACTGGTTTCTTTGTTGCTGATTTTAAGGATGGTTCTCTCCTAAATCTCAGTTCTCAATATTGTGTTCTTCAAGCTGAACATTTCCTCCTCAGAGAACTTCATTACTAGGAAAGTTCTACTGGGGTAGGGAACCCCAGGCCAATGATTGATTTAACTTTTGGCTTTATTTCATTTGGCCTTTGCAGTGCAGCTGCACAGCCATCATGGCCACTATCCTCAGAATACTTTTCTTCCAGCTAGGCTTTGTCAATCATGTAATTTTCAGAGAACTAACTTAGATTACAGGGAAAGGGGGGGGGTGGAGAATGTTAATAGTGAGGATTGAGTGTTCTTAAAACAGTGGTAATCACCTCTCCCCAGTCCAGCTTTTCCCATAGGCCCAGGGAACCTCCAAGCCTGACAAGAAGTTTACTGGGATGGGCCTTCTCTGAGTGCTACTTGCACATGAGCTGGTCTCTGTGTGCGCTGCAGGTCTTGCATGTGAGCTGGTGTTTATGTGCACTGCAGATCTTGCACATGAACTGGTCTCTGTGTGCGCTGCAGGTCTTGCATGTGAGCTGGTCTTTATGTGCATTGCAGATCTTGCATGTGAGCTGGTCTCTGTGTGCACTGCAGATCTTGCACATGAGCTGGTCTTTATGTGCGCTGCAGATCTTGCATGTGCGCTAGTCTTTATGTGTGTTGCACATCTTGGCCTCTGTGCAACTGTTTAGCCTCCAGTTATTTTCGCTTTCTCTGCCTCTCTCTGATCTTCTTGAACTTCCCATTATGTAAATGAAACACTTCAGAAACTTTTACTGAGTTAAGTGCTGGGTTTTTAGTTTAAAAATTTCTTGCAGTGTATCTCCTATTTACATGATTTCTGAGTATTAAACAATCTCATTAAAGAATCTTTGGAGTAAGGACGGTCAATGATTTGTGTTTGTCAAGTGATTTTCAGTGCTTGAATTTTGTTCTTTCTTTGACAGGGTCTTTTTGCAGCTTAATTGAGTCTTTTTTCATTAGGCTAGTCTTGGGGTCCAGATGCTCTCCTAATCCTCCTGCTTTTACCTCCCAAGTGGGGTTACAGGCATGTGGCACAACTGCCCCCCCCTTTTGTTAAGTTTCATCTGCTAGTCAACATATTTTACACTTTGCAGACCCATGTTTTCCTTCCTCCACTGTTTCTCTTTCCCTTTAAAACCACCCGATGCTGGGTCCCAAGATGATCTTGACCCACCCCTTTACTATTATTCTCTACCAGTAAACAGCTGACCTTTTCCATTAAAGGAGTGTGTTCTCACTTGTGTCATCTCTGAGGTCTTCTGCTTTGCCACATGTATTCATTGTATTAATCCTTGCTACTTTCTTCTTGGTTCTAATTAAAATTTATATATATATTTAAATTGCAGTGATAGATGCCTTATGTAATTTGCATTTGTGAATTTGTTGTCTGATGTGCATTCAGGCCATAAGTTTGTGAGGATAGGTCTGAGGAAGAAATAAGGGAGATTAAAGGGAAAAGCCAGATGGATGTGTGCATATAATTTTAAACACTATTTAACTACTGTTGTGTGGTAGCCATGACTTGAGGAACTAGTTACATAAAGATGCTGTGGTTTGCTTTAAAAAAATTATTGTAGGAACAATAAACCAGAAACTTGCCCAGGAATTTTTTACACAATATAAGAAGTGTTAATTTTGTAGTTTACCTGTTTACATCGCTATGCTTACCAGAAATACATTTTAGCGATATCTGTGCTTTCATGTTCTTTTTCAGCATTTTTCAGAGCAGCCAAGATGTAGAAACAACTTAAAACTTCATCTGTTGATGAAGAATGGGTAAAGAAGATATGACATATGTGCATATATACATAGACAGTGGGGTTTGTTCAGCCATTGAAGGAACAATTCTGCTATTTGTGGAAGTAATCATGAACCTGGAAAGCATTCTGGTAAATAAAACAATCCAGACACAGAAAGGCAAATACTCCATGGTCTCTAAAAATGTCAACCATAGTAGAATGGAGGTTACTAAATCACTTGAGATTTCATGAGTAGTCTCATTTCATACCAGAACTGAAGGTACAGATGTGAGATAATTGATCCATTGACCAGCCTGATTACCCTTAGCAAACCGAGTAGTGCACCTAAAAGAGCCATGAATCCTTCGGTTGTCAAGCGTACCTCATTAAAGTTTAAAAGAGTGTAGTATTTAATAGGATTATTTTTATTTTTTGTTGCTGTACATTTCCACCCCAATTTCGGCAGCTGGGATGTAGCCAGGATCTTGCCAGTGCTAGGCGAGCTCATTACCAAGGAGCTATACTTGCAGCCCCTTCAGGAATAAGATGCGATGTAAGCAAACACAAACTTCAGTGGTTTACCAGGCATCAGGTTTCAGTGAGAAGTTTTGCCTTTCAAGATCAGGAAGATACCCTGCCCTGAAGTCTGTTAGAGCTGTACCTACTTAAAGACTGATGATACAGTGTGATAAAGGTATGAGGAGATGCTGTTTCCTGAGTTAAGTAGATGTTTTGTTTCTTAGAGTGGAACAGAGCATGTGAGTTGGGTGAATAGGAGAGGGTAGGTAGTTTGAGAGGAGGAAGCTCAGAAGGGATACATTGGCTCATGAGAATGCAAGACGTGACTGTATGGCAAATATCCTGATGACTGACAGTCAGTGCTGAGCCTGCGGACAGTGTACCAACATTCACATTTAGATGTGGAGCTCAGATTTTTGGCAGCAGTTTTGCAAGTCTTATCTCATTTAACACTCACAGAATCCTTACTGAGCATAGTAAATGTTACATATAATGGGAATCTAGCTACCTTGAAATCTTCCAGTACCAAGTATAATTGAAGTTAAATCAGGGAATGAGGCTGGAGAAACAACAGAATTAGATATTCTAAGTAGTGCAAAAGAAGGTCTTTATTGTCCACTGGCCTATGCATTATATCTTCATTTTATTAATAATCAGAATTTTTTTTGTGAAGTATTCTGAAGTTTAAAAGGTTTAAAAACCCAGTGATATATCTGCAATGTGCTGTAAAAAGTCAGTGTCCTCAGAAGATGGGAGTTTCTGTTTGGGTTTTGTTTTTGTGAATATTCTTATGGGATGGAATGTGGTTTTAAGAATGATAGTTTTATATGGGGTATCAGTTTGTTCTCCTTTTGTAGAATGTGATTTGTCTGTAGACCATAGCCTGTTTTTATAAGTTTGAATCACAGTCTGATAGTGATTATAATTATAGGTATGGGACTTAACTTGTTGGTGACTAAATTTTCATTTATTTAGAATATATGAAGAACAAATGGGTTATTGATCAGCAAAAAGTGTTTAACGTAGTGCCTGGCAAGTGTATGTATTCAGTTGTTAATGCTGTTTCGCCTTTTGTCTATAGATGCAGATGCAGGATCATTGTAGAAATGTGCCGAAGTGTTAGCAATGTGCTTTTTGTTATTTTTATGTATCTACCTGTGCAGTCCTGGGAGAAGACACCTGGCCTTGCATGCTACTACTCTACTGCATTCCCAGCCCTTTTGTGGCATTAAAAATAAATAAATATGAGGCTGGGATAATAGCTCAGTCTATAAGGAAGTTACTTGCAAGCAGGCGTTCCATCATCGGAACTGGTGTAAATCTATTGTTGTGGCATGTACTTGTAATCCCAGCACTGGGAGGGAGAGACTGGTGAGGATCCCCAGGGTAGCTGGCCTACCAGCCTAGGCTACTTAGTAAGCACTAGTTCATTGAAAGACACTATCTCAAAAAAGTAGGTAGACAGAGCCTGTGGTTTAACCTCTGACTTACAGGCATGTACACCTGAGTGTACACACACACACACACACACACACACACACACACGGAGGGATGGAGGGAAGGAGGGAGGGAGGCGATGGAGGGGGGGGGAAAGAGGGAGAGGGGAGGTAGGGGGGAGGGAGGGCGGGGGGGGAGGTAGGGGAGGAGGGAAGGAGGGAGAGAGGAAAAATGACAGTATCATTGAAGACACTTCTGTGATCTAAATAACCAGATCATTAATGGTCTGGGACTGCCAGAGCCTGGGTAGTGTTAAGGAATTCACAATTACAGCATAGATCAGGGAGGAGCTTTTGGCAGATAGTAGCTGGGAGGGATTACATTTTTCATTGGGGTGACTACTTGTAGGATGCCCTGTGAGAATGCGGGCCACACTAATTGGATGCTGTGGGATATTAAAAATAACTATAGTGAAAGCATGAAGTTGGGAGAAGTCTGGGGGAAGCTAGAGAAGATGATTGTATACATGTGTGAAATTATCAAAAATGTTACAAGATTACAGAAAAGTGAAACTAATTATAGCTAGGGAAATCACAAGGTACTGGAATATTTTCTAAGAAATTAGTTGACTCTTTTGCTAAGTTATTTTGTATCTATTTTATTTTATTGTTTGTGGTGCTAGACCTTGCACAGGGTAAACATCTACTCCACCACTGAGCTACTCCCCCAGTTTATCTTTGTCGTTTAATCTAACCAAAAGACTTTCCAGTATTTTGTAGTTGGAAGGAATGTCAGCAACAAAACCTTTAATTTCTGAGCTTAGAAGTTTATTATAGAAAATTTAAAAAATAGGGAAAATAAACTAAAAAACACATTCATTTTAACCACTGGTAGTTGCTCTAAAGGCAATTTTTTTTAACACTTAAAATGTGTATTTTTGTATGTATTTAGTAATAACCTCAGAGAATGATTTAGAAAAAAAATTTTTTGGAGTTGGAGATTGATCCCCAGGGCCTTCCCAGACTATGCGTGTCCTCAGGAGTGATTTTAAGTGTGAAATCAGTGAGTACTTGCTGTCAGATATATTATAGGCTTATGGAAGTGTTGGGAGTACTGATGAATAAGATTGTAAGGCTCATGTGCTCTGAGAACTTACATTACTATTTAAATTGGGAAGATAATTATGAGATGTACCTGTTAAGAGTAAAAAAGAATACATGAAATAGAAAATAATGTGGCTGAGATGTTATGGTGGACACCTGTTACTTTAGGTGAGTGTGCTAAGCGTCTAAGAAATTCATATTAAGAACATTTATATATACCCCCTCCCCACATGTTTGTGGTTGTTTCCTCTCACCTCCAATTGTAGGGATTGAACTGAGTTGACAGTCTTGGTAGCATGCAATCTTACTGGTTGGATAGTTATATTTTTAGTACAATATATTTGCATTTATTTTTTTAATATTTTTTGGTGTGTGTGCGTGTTTGCACTTGTCAGCTGCCCAGTGAGGGAATGACACACAAGCTCTTTGTAGTTTGTGCTCTTAGATGCTGATTTGCCTTTACAGCTCTCTGAAGATCATATGTATTCATTTTGTTTTGTTTCGTTTTGATTTTTAGAGACAGGTTCTAACAATGTAACTCTGGCCGTCCTGTAACTCACTTAATAGACCAGGCTGGCTTCAAACTCATGGCGACTCCCTAGATCTGGAATACAGGGCTTAAAGACCTGTACCACTATGCATGGTTTAAGGTCTTTTTGTTTGTTTTTTCAAGACAGGGTCTCACTATTAACTCTGTAAACTCTGTAAAGCAGGTTGGCCTCAAACTCACAGAGATCCACCTGCCTCTGCAACTCGAGTGCTGGGATGAGTTGAGCACCACCAAGTCTCCTAAGGTCATATTGTTAGTGATAGTAGTTGAAGGGCAAGTTGGCGGGAGTGGGAGAGAGTATTCCACAGGGAGGTAATGATAGAGATTAGACATCCCAAGGTGAGGAAGGATGTGAATTACGTGATTTAAATGTCTCATAGGTTGGAGAGATGGTTTAGTCAGTAAAGAGCACACATGTAAAAGCTGGGCATGGAATCATGTTGTGATTCAGGTCTGTGGAGGTGGAGACAGGCATCATTGTAGTTCATTGACCAGCTAGACTAGCTGAATCCATGGATGGGCTCCTGGTTCAGTGAGAGACCCTGTCTCAAAAAATAAGGTAGAAAAGCAATCAAGGAAGGCACCAGTGTCAGCCTCTGGACTCCATATGTCAGGGCGCACAGCATAGCCTCAACTCCATGGGCATGTACGTCTGCATGTGCACCTCTCCCTCCCTCCCTCCCTCCTAGTGTGTGTATGTGTGAAAGAGAGAGAGCATGGGCATGTACATATTTCTGCATGTGCACTCACTCTCTCTCTTTTGTGTGTGTGTGTGTGTGTGTGTGTGTGTGTGTGTGTGAGAGAGAGAGAGAGAGAGAGAGAGAGAGAGAGAGAGAGAGAGACAGAGAGAGAGACAGAGAGAGAGAGACAGAGAGAGAGACAGAGAGAGAGAGAGAGAACTGTCTGCTGTCTGCTTTCAGCATATTTAGAGGGGGAAGATCAGCATGAGATCTGGCTGCTGCAGAGAGTAGGGCCAGATGGTACAGAACCTTCTAGATCTTTCCCTGTGTTGAGCTTTTTCAGAGGATAATGGGAAGGATGAAGCATTTTAAGGAGGGAAATGAAAAGATAGGACTCATTTTTGTTGTTGTCTGGCCTGCATAATTTTTTCAGGCCATGATAGAAAATAATAAAATAAAACTGTTTTTAAGTGTATGTTTTTAGTACTGTTAGATCTTTTAAAATTATTGATTATTACAACTATTTTTGTCCTATAAAACTGAAACTATAGCTGTTAATTCTGTTTCTCCAACTGCTGGTAATTGCCATTTAAATTTTTCGTTTCTGTGAATTTGATTACTTAAGGTACTTGATACAAGTAGAATCCTACAGTATCTGCCAACTTGTTACTAACTTACTTGTTACTTGGCTGAATGTTTTCAAGGTTTAGTTGTACTATAACATGGATAACAGAATTTGAAGGCAGACACTTTATTTTATATGCAGACCCCGTTTTCCTCCCTCCTCCTCCTCCTCCCTCCCTCCCTCCCTCCCTCCCTCCTCCCTCCCTCCATGGACATCTTTTACCTGGTGTAAGTAATGTTGACAACATGACTGTACTGGTTTCTCTTGACACCCTGCTTTCAGTTCTTTTTGCTAGTTATCTAGAAGTGGGATTGCTGGATATATATTTTCATTTTTGATGCTCTTCATGCTAATCCATAAGTGGTAGCACCGTTTTACAACCTGACTGTGACAGGTGTGCAGGGTTTGATTTTTTGCGTGATTTGAGATCTGTTGGAATGCTGCTGTTTGGAATGCTGGTAGGAAGAATGGTCACAGGGAGATTGTCTAGGCAGGTGGATACTCTGTCCCTTTGAGAGTGGTGGTAGACTTAGAGAAGAGGCACTGTTTAGATCGTCTGGAGTTAGGATTGGTTTGGCTTGTGTATGGATTGGGACATTGCTGTGGCAGTAACAGAGGAACTAAAGAGCTCTTAGAGTGTGCTGCTTAAAATGCCCGAAGACTCGTGGGGTGCTCATCATGCTGGCACAACATTTTCCTAGGAGACCCTGGCATATTTCTTCTTAGGCCTCATCGGTCAGGCCTGGGTTCTCACCGAAGGGAATTAGATACCTTGTTCAGGACAGACATTCACCCTCCTCCAGCTGGGAGGACGGGCTCACTTGAGCAGCATAGTGTTGCCTCCTATGAGAACAAAGTGGAGATTCTTTGAGGGAATGACACAGACATAATTCACTTTATGAGCTTAGGAAAAGTATTGTGACTGTTTTGGGGTGGGTGGGCTACTATTTAAAGTATCTTAGCTACCTTGAAGGGTTTTGTTGTGAAGATTATATAAAAGAGTGTAAAGTTATCAAGGAATGCTCAGTAAACATCATTTTTTTTTTATTAACTTGAATATTTCTTATATACATTTCGAGTGTTATTCCCTTTCCCGGTTTCCAGGCAAACATCCCCCTCCTCCTCCCCTTCCTTATGGGTGTTCCCCTCCCCCCCCTCCCCCCATTGCCGCCCTCCCCCCAACAGTCTAGTTCACTGGGGGTTCAGTCTTAGCAGGACCCAGGGCTTCCCCTTCCACTGGTGCTCTTACTAGGATATTCAATGCTACCTACGAGGTCAGAGTCCAGGGTCAGTCCATGTACAGTCTTTAGGTAGTGGCTTAGTCCCTGGAAGCTCTGGTTGCTTGGCATTGTTGTACATATGGAGTCTCGAGCCCCTTCAAGCTCTTCCAGTTCTTTCTCTGATTCCTTCAACGGGGGTCCTATTCTCAGTTCAATGGTTTGCTGCTGGCATTCGCCTCTGTATTTGCTGTATTCTGGCTGTGTCTCTCAGGAGAGATCTACATCCGGCTCCTGTCGGTCTGCACTTCTTTGCTTCATCCATCTTGTCTAATTGGGTGGCTGTATATGTATGGGCCACATGTGGGGCAGGCTCTGAATGGGTGTTCCTTCAGTCTCTGTTTTAATCTTTGCCTCTCTCTTCCCGCCAAAGGGTATTCTTGTTCCCCTTTTAAAGAAGGAGTGAAGCATTCACATTTTGATCATCCGTCTTGAGTTTCATTTGTTCTAGGCATCTAGGGTAATTCAAGCATTTGGGCTAATAGCCACTTATCAGTGAGTGCATACCATGTATGTCTTTCTGTGATTGGGTTAGCTCACTCAGGATGATATTTTCCAGTTCCAACCATTTGCCTATGAATTTCATAAAGTCGTTGTTTTTGATAGCTGAGTAATATTCCATTGTGTAGATGTACCACATTTTCTGTATCCATTCCTCTGTTGAAGGGCATCTGGGTTCTTTCCAGCTTCTGGCTATTATAAATAAGGCTGTGATGAACATAGTGGAGCACGTGTCTTTTTTATATGTTGGGGCATCTTTTGGGTATATGCCCAAGAGAGGTATAGCTGGATCCTCAGGCAGTTCAATGTCCAATTTTCTGAGGAACCTCCAGACTGATTTCCAGAATGGTTGTACCAGTCTGCAACCCCACCAACAATGGAGGAGTGTTCCTCTTTCTCCGCATCCTCGCTAGCATTTGCTGTCACCTGAAGTAAACATCATTTTTTTACTTGACTCTTTCCGCTTCAACCATATTATGGTTTGTGTGTGTGTGTGTGTGTGAGAGAGAGAGAGAGAGAGAGAGAGAGAGAGAGAGAGAGCCCTTATTTCTTTGTTTAATACGGTTGTCTAAACAATCTAACGCAATCAAACATGAACGCTGTCTTTTTTTTTTTTTAAAGATTTACTTATTTTTATTTTATGTGTCTTGCGTGTTTTGCCTGCATGTGTGTCTGCATTATGTGTGCCTGGTGCCTGCAGAGGTCAGAAGTGGGAGTCTGACCTGATGAACTGCAGTTACAGATGGTTGTCACCTACAGTTAATGCTAAGAAGCCCTGCAATGCTGAGTCCTCCGCAAGTCCCCTTCCTTCCTCAGCTCTTTTCCTCTCCTTTCCCACCATATTTGTTCTAAACTCAGTCATTTGGACTAGATGAGCCAGTAATCTTGGAATTGACACAGTTTTCCATTACATGTCTTATTCGTTTAATTTTTCCAGATGTCGCTAGTTAGATCTAAACTTGGTGTGTGAGGTTCATAGTGGAGAAAAATTGTTGGAACTGCATATCTTGAGTATGCTTCTAGAAAACTGAACTCCTTTTTTTTCTCCTTCATTCTTTTGCTTTATGTTCCTTTTATCTCAGATTTCCTCTTTCTCAAAGTTTGTTCTAAATATTGTCATTCAGTTGGTGATTATTTATCAAAAATATTCAGTGTTCAGTGCACTGGTTTGACAGATACAGTAGTGGACAGCGTTTGATGTGGATCCGATTTATCCATGTGTTTCTGTTGTAAAGTCTTCCAAGTTCTCCTGGTGAGTGAGATGTGGCTCCTTGCCGTCTCAGGTATCTACAAAAGTTGTCCCATAACTTATACATACTTAACAATCTGAAGGTTTGTTTCTGGAGTCTGTTGTGGCTCTTGATACCTTTAATCTATATCATGATTAATGGTTTATCTGTTTTTTGGACACAGGGTTCAGTTTTTAGAAAACAGGTAGTCTGGAATGTAGTGTGATTTAATTACTGGTATCTGCTCTTACTTAATCTGTCTTTCATGGTACATGAAAGCTCTGGTGTGACTTTGAGGGAGAACTTTGAGGAAGGGCTGTGTAACTCGTCTTTATGGTGATTGCTAGCTGCTAGTAGGGAAATGTTATAAGATCGACTTTCAGTTTTCACTTATATAAACTGAGTGGCAATGACTAATGTATTACTCATTTGTCTTAAGTCAGGAACTTGGATAATCTCCTACCTCTTTATAAGAGTCTAGGGTAATTCCATTGAGGTGATTATTTAAAAGCCTGGAGTTTTATTCAGCTTGTAGTGTTACAGACTTTAAAAAAAAATTGTTAAATGGTGGTTAAGGTGCTGGGGAGATGGCTCATCAGTTAAGAGCATTTAGGCTCTCACGGAGTACCCAGGGTTAGATTCCCAGCATCCGTGTCAGGTTGCCACAAATGCCTATAGCTCCATTTCCAAGGGATTTGATGCCCTCTGGCCTCCTCAGGAACATATAAGCACCAAGTGCTCATAAACTTACCCAGGAACACACACATGCACATAAAAATCAAAGAATATAATAGCACTTATGTAACCTATAAAAACTGCTAGTTAATGTGAGTTTAAGAGTTATAAGCTCACTGTTAGGCATCAACTATAAAGTTACATTTTTGAGAGTGTTCTGTGTGATAGCTTTTAAGTTTAGAAGAGTAGTGGAAAGCTAATGTCATAGTCGTTCTCATGGTTTCATCTTTAATATTTTGAGTACTGTCGTCAGAACAAATTAGCACTTTGCTCATTTATGATTGCTAGTGATCTCAGGATCCAGTGTCAAACTCCTTTAACTGAAGCCAAGCAGCATATTGCTTTTTATTTAGTGATAGTTTTTACTTATTTATAACATCAACTATATAAGTCAACAATGATTACCTCTTGAATTTTGTAAAAAGCATATACATGTGCTTTACATTAGGATCAACTTTAAGGTCCTACATAACCAGAACCAGATCCCTGATCTATAAACTTTGACGCTTAGATCGTTCGCTATGTACTGTGCTATATTTATTTGAGATGGGATCTTGCTGGGTTGTCTAGGTTGTCCTTAGACTCCTGGGCTCAGATGATCCCCTGCCTGTACATCCTGGGTGGCTGAGACTTTAGATGATGTGCCAGTCACTGTACTGGCTGCTGCAATGTAGTTATTTATTTTTGAGACAGGACCTCTCTGTGGAGTCCGGGCTGGTGGCTCCTTTACCGTCTGCTGCTGAGTGCTGAGGTAGCAACTGTATACCACCAAGTCTGTGTGTAAGGACGCATTTAAAATCTCACAGAAGCATGCGGAGGAGCTGGCCCCTTCAATTGTATACATGCGGATATTCGTGTTTATATACTTATAAAATCATCTGGAAGTGTCTGTAGTATACTAAAAGTTTGGCTTTACATTTTAAGTCTTTTAAAGTTGGTTTTAGGTAGGTAGCTGGTGGTTATGAGAGATTAATCATCACCTATTCTGAATGTTAAACTTCTGAAAAGCAGGATTATTTTTCTTCATGGCCTAAATTAGAAAAGGCATAAAATAGATATTAAAGTTATCCTAGGATATCTAATTTATAATATGACAGTTTGAAAGTGGATTCTCTTCAGGAAATAGCAGATAAGAAGTCTGCATTCAGTCTATCTCCAAGTTCTAGGTAAATAGCAGCTGGTTTTACTTAAAATTCCAAATTAGTATGGTTAGGGATAGTCTCTTCCTAGTCATAATGAAGAAACTTATTGTAACAAAGTTTGAAATTAAATAACCAAGATTTTTTTGGGGGTAAGTAGGCCTCAGAGTGAGGACATACAAACTACAGGGCCTCTCATTTTTGTATTTGTTAAATGAAAACACCGTTATAAAGAATAATTTGCATGTTATTAATTTGTAATTTAGAAGAGTTAATTTTCATTTACTATCCTTTGTTGGTTGTTTGTTTCAAGACAGGGTTTCTCTGTGTAGTCCTGGCTGTTTTGGAACTTACTCTGTAGACCAAGCTGACTTTGAACCATCTGCCTCTGCCTCCCGAGTTCTGGCATTAAGGGAGTGTGCCACCACTGCCTGGTTTATTATCCTTCTATAACAAAGATGTGTTCAGAAATGCTATATTGTGTCCTATTAGAAATGAGTAAAAATCATTTAAGTTTTTTAAGTGTACATATTAGATGGTATGTTCACTAAATAATATATTATGCTACCACTCAGTATCTGATCTATTGAAAGGTTAGGAAACTTTTTTCTTACTTGGTGTTGTTGATTCCTACTTCTTAGGCCGAGCCTTTGGTATGGCTGTTATTTTGACTGAAAAAATATTAAATATTAAATAAATTTGGGTAAATTTATTTAATATATCTTTAAATATCCTTGCTGGAATGGCTGATATGGTAGCTGTTTACTGAACATAAAATATTGGTTGAGTTAGAATGCTTCCTATTGGGATCTTTTTTTCGGGTGACATGTATATTGGTCATTCTGACTTTATCTTATTTATACACTGAGTAATCTGGATTGAACCCAGAGCCGGGCACGAGCATTTCCTTACTCTGTTGTGTCCCTAGCCATAGATTGCACTTCAGTCTTAGTTGATTCCACTCTGCTTCACTCCTATGGGTCTTTAGATCCTATTTCTCCCCATTCTCACATAAATGCTGATATTAGTGGGAATGGCTACAAAATACAGGGTTTCATAAACTAGAATTGTCATTCCCTAGGATATGCTGAATTTATGTATAGTAATTGTTTCATACAACTCATAACTATCTGCTTTTCCTTAATGTATTTTCTAAACAGTTTTTGGTCAAAGCAATGTTGTCTGAGTATCTACTGCTCAAGTAATGAAGTCTGAGTATTTACGTTAGTAGCACATGGAAGGAAACCTCATTTGTGTTGCTTTGACTTTTTAAGAATCAAGAATATATTTTCACAAGATTTCCTTTTGTATACTTCCCTATAATATATCTTTAATATGACCTTAGTGTAGTTCGGGTCTTAAATGCCCCCTCAAAGGCTCATGTATTACAGTGTTGGTGCTCAGCCTGTGATATGATAGGTAGGTGGTGGGATCTTTCTGGGGTTAGATTGGTGAAGGGAAACCAGGTCCTTGGGGCATGCTTTTTAAGGGGACTAAGATTCTGATTCTTGGCTTGCTGATGATCATGAGGTTGTCATCACTGTCTCACTGTGCGTTCCCTGCCAGGATATGCCATCCCTTCATAGACCCAAAAGCAACTAGGCACAGTGACACCAGACTGGACCCTCTGTAATGCCGAGCTGAAACAAACCTCCCCCTTAGAGCGTTGATTATCTCAGGTATCTTGTTACCTAATGGGAAGAACGGACTGTGGTGTGCAATATGAACGAATGTCGTAACTCAACTGTTCACCTAGGAATTGTGAACTTTCCTAGATCTGTGCTCGCTACTTTTGGAAAAGCTTAACCTACTTTTTCAGGTAATCTTGTTCTTGTTGGTATTCTTCTAAGTATTTGCTATGTTATTTTATATTGTCTCATAGTTGTGGGCCACAGACATTTCCTCCTTTTGATACTTCATTGTTCTTTTTGTGTGAATGATTTCTACCAAAATATCTCAAGTTCACTGATAGTCATGTAGCGGAAATACTCTATCTTTGAAACCATAATATTCTTTTTTAAATTTTAGTATTATTATATGGCTTGTGGTTTCTATGTCTTCGTTAAAACCCCCATCTGTGTATGGATTCTAATATTAGAAGTTTCCACTGATCTGTTAACATTTAAATTGTAGTCGTTTTAGCATTTGGTGTGCTAGTGCAAACATTTGGGTTGTCTTTCTGTTTGGTTTTGTTGTTTGTTTTGTATGTTGAAAATGGCCTATTTTCTTGCGTTCCTTTTATGCTTCCCACGTTTTGGGATTAAATGATAAGGTGAGAGAGTTACCACTGTGTGGAAATGGCTTTCTGATAGGTTAGGTCAGCTTGTCTTTAGTTAATGTCATGCAGCTTTCTTGTTACTGTTACTACTTCCTGTGCACTACTCTGTGGCTCCTTGCTGTGTTTTGATGCTCTGTGTGGCCTAGCATCTTCCTGCTGTGTCAGCAATGCTACATTGCACAGGGCTTCCCACTGTGTGGTGGGAGTGGAGGAGTTTTTCAGTTTCCTCACTGATGTTCAGTTTTAGGTAAGGCTCTGAATCCATTCCCCCAGTTATACTATGCAAGACTTCACAGTGTAGTTGAGGGTCATGAAGGATGACTAGCTTTTATAGACTTCTTTTCTATACATGCCTATAATTGATTTCCTTAATTAACTTTTTATATGATACATTCACTTGCTAGCTTTCTTCTACATTTTCCTGTTACTCATTCATTCATTCATTCATTCATTTGCTCACTCATTCATGATAATAAATTTTTAACACTGCAAATCATATTGAGCTATACTTCACTGATCTCTGCTATTTTAAATTAGCAGTATTAATTATATATATATATATTTTACTGTGCTGTTTATGCAATTTATCCTTGTATTCCCAACTTTGGGCATATGTTATACATTTTTGTATATGTGTAAATTTGACTTCTGTATTATTAAAATATTGACCTTTTTACAAGAATTACATGTGTACCTAAAAATGTTCATTCAATGAAGAGATGTCTTTTTTGTACTTCTGTATGAAAGATGAAATTTCCTGGAATCTTGGCTCTGGCTCCTATTGTGCTGAGCTGTCCTTGTCTTATGAAAAGGCTCAACCTAGTCATTGTGACATTTAGTGGTATACTAATTTGTGTTTATATTCTTTGGTTTTTGACTTTTTTAATAAATATAAATGTTTGCTTATAACTATTGCATCTGTACAACTCCTGTAGTATACTTGCTGCTTATGCTTGTAAAAGATAAGTATATTGTTGAAAGTAGCCTATGGGCTGTTCTCTCTCTCTCCCTCTCTCCCTCCCTCCTTCCCTCCCTTCCTCCCTCCCTCCCTCCCTCCAGGGGTATCTGTATGTAGCTCAGGCTGGCCTCTAATGTCTTAACTTCTCAAGTGTTAGGTTTACAGGTGTGCTCCATAACAGGGCCTATCATGCCATAAATCTATGTCTTGAAAATAACTTTTAAAAAATATTTTTCCTAGGGTTAAGTTTATGAGATTATAATCTTTGAATATTTTAGACTAGGGGTTTGATCTTTTGATTTCCATCATTTAAGAGCAGAAAGGGGCTCTTGGGTAAGGAAGAGGGTTGTCAGGAAAGGGATTGGGGGCCTGATGGGGAGAATCAACAAGAGGAAAGTGTGTATGAAAATGCCACAGTGAAACTCATTACTTTATGTGCCACCTAAAACTCCATATGAATAGATGTCAGCGTTTGTAGCTATGGTGCTTGGAGTTGTGTCTTTTGGTCTTATGATTATATCTCAAGAGTTTCCTGCATATTTACCAGAGGTGCATGTCTACTCCTGGTGGTCTGTTCTCCTGTAGTCTGGTGTTATCTTATTGTGTGTTTCTTCCAGGTTTAGATCCTGTTCTCTTTCCTGGCACTCACACGTGTTCGCTGTCCAGGCCTTCGGTGGCTCTGTGCTGCTTGTTCTCTGGTGGTTTAACTAGTTTCTAGGACGGGTGCTTTTTTCACATTGCATTCTGGTTGACTCATCAACCTAATAGGCCAGTAAGCTTTTCAATCATTTTATGGTTTAGGAATTATGTATTATTTTAGTTAATGGACTTAATTGTGTTGAATGCTGAACTCTCAAGACTTTGGATTGTGATACCTACTTGTACCCTAAAAGCCTGTTAATATTCCATAGTGTTCTTGGTTGATTTCATAATGTAAGGGCACTCACTGACTTACTCCCTGTCTGGAGAGGAGTGGATAATTTTGTGGAAGGATTATGTAATACACTCAGAAGACCTAAGCTATTTTATTATTTTATTTTATTTTTTTGTACTTCTGATTTATCCACAGAATATGTATTGAGGGCTTTTTCTGTTCTGAGTGCCAACACAGTACTCTGTGACTTACAGTAGCTTTAATTTAGTTTTGAGCACACTGACTATATTTAGTAGTTTTTTTTTTAAAGGATCATGTTTAATCTTCCCTAAGAACAGGAGATGTGAGGAGATGGGAAGCTTGAACCTTTAGTTTAGTATAATGGCTTCTATCTCATAGATAGTGACAAGGTAAACCCTGCATGGACTCACTACTACTTCACGTGGTAGGGACTTCCTGGTATTCTTGCCCTGGTTTCTGTCACTATAAGAACAGTTAAGGGTCAGCTTTGTGAACTGTGATTCAGGCAGGATCTCAAAAGCTGCATGAGATTGTTTTAGTCCTCATGGCTCATATCCTGACCACTGTCTGTAAATACTATGGAGTCTAACACCCGTGTACACTTGGGTTTTTCCACTTTCCTTTGCTGTCCTCTAGTTTAGGCCACCATTACCTCCTTCTTCGGTGGCTCTTGTAGCAGCTTCCTCTTTGTCATGGCCGAGTCTCTCAGAATCCTGTAACACCACATAGAGATCTCTGTGCTTCTTCCTGCTTTTAGTGCCTGTTTTCCTAAGTGGAGAACAGAAACAGCATACCCTATCATGTAGCTCACAGCATGGTCTGGCCTGTTTCTGCTTTTCTTTATGTGCTTTGTCATGTTGGCTTCCTCTCTGCCTCTTGAATATGACAACCTGTTCGCTCTTTTGAGCCTTGATGCTTCTCGGTTTCCAACTTGATTTTCCCTCCTTAACTTTCGGCATAGTTGGTTGTTACTTGAATTATGGTGTTTTATTTTTTTCAGGATTTTTTGGGTGATTTCATATAGGAACAGCCTTCCATCTTGTTTGCTTCCATAATCACAGAGACCATTTCATTGCTTTATAATGTTTTCCACCAGAAATTAAGTTAAAGAGTGCATGATGTATTGTCTGTACCCACCCATGTGAATTTCAGCTGTGGAAGGAGCGGGTCCTTGCCATTCTTGATCATGTAGTGTGGAGAGTGCCACTATATATTATACTCTTCTCAAAAATTTTGGATAATAAAGTCTTATTTCAGACACTATATGCATAAACTTTTTACTATATTTTATTTTTTCTCTCTGAGTATCCATGAGTGTTGAAGTAGAATAAATAACATACTTTAACCACGTATTTTAAACATTTAAACTGATTTTAAACATATCTTATGGTTTTAAAATAAGTGATATGTTGTTTCAGTTTCCATTTTTTATCATATAGTCTTTCTTGCTGTGAACTTAGAAAGGAAAGTGTGGCAAACAGTAAGACAAGTTACGCTTAGCAGAATAACCATAGATGATCTCTGTGTGCAGCAGTGAGTGTTCTATGTGGATGTGCTGTGGTGTGGATGAACCCCTCTCCCCAGCTCACACAGACCGACTGTTACAAGGGTTGCTCCTTTGAGAGAGGATCGGGACCCAGCATCCTCTCATACATGGAGTAGGTACTTTATAAAAGCTGCTTCTGAGTGCTGATCAGACCCCTTTGCTCCTCTGCCCTGAGGGGGACATAACAAAAGAGTACCCTCACATCATGAGGATTTTGGCCTTTAGAATTGTGACCAGTAATTTCTTTTCTTTTTTCTTTTTTTTTTTTATTATTAACTTGAGTATTTCTTATATATTTTAGAGTGTTATTCCTTTCCGGTTTCGGCAAACATCCCCCCCCCTCCTTCCTTATGGGTGTTCCTCCCAACCCCCCCATTGCCCTCTCCCAACAGTCTAGTTCAGTGACCAGTAATTTCTATTGTGAAACAACTCAGTCTAAGGTATTTCTGTTAAAGGATCTGAATGGATGAAAACGAAATAAGAATTATCATCATTGTTCCTTTGCATCTTCCTTTCTAAAATCTAGCATATCTCGAGGTTTTTCTTAACCATTAAATGAAATGGAAGATATAAATTATTCATTTTTATTGGATAAATTCCTATTGGATACCTTTTTTTTCTAGTCTTTCTTTTATGATATTGTTATGAGCAAATGTGTACTTTTTGGAGTTCTGGGCTTTAAGTTTATTTTTCTAGCTTTTGAGACTTTGAATCAGGAATACACTGTATTTACATAATTTCCACCCTCTCACCTCCAACAACTCCTGTTTTCCCCAACCTCACTTTCTCTGTGATTCCTGACCTTTCCATATTGTTGTTTGTGCCTCTCTCTCTCTCTCTCTCTCTCTCTCTCTCTCTCTCTCTCTCTCTCCTCCTTCCTCCCTCCCCTCTCTCTCTCTTTACCTCTCCTCCTCCCCTCCCCTTCCCTCCTCCCCCCTTCCTCCCCCCCCCTCTTCCTCCCTCCCTCTTCCTCCCCCCTCCCTCTTACAAACACTCTCTCTCTCTCTCTCTCTCTCTCTCTCTCTCTCTCTCTCTCTCCTAGATAACTAGTCCATTTAGTGCTGTTTCTTTGAACATGTGTTTAGCACCGACCACTTGCAATTGGCTAACCTATGAGGGGGCTTTTGTGTGTAGAAAACTGATTTTTCTTTCCCGTTCACCAGTAACTGCTGTTCTTCATCTAGGAGTGGGGACTTGTGGAATTTTTGTCATCTCTGGTTTCCTGTCAACTGGTATGATTATTGTGTAGGTCTTGTTTAGCCACTATACTGTTGAGGTTTCCTGGGTGCAGCATCCCTGTCATGTCTAGAAGGTACTGTCTTGCAACAGGTGTCCTCATCCTTTCAAGACTCTCCCACCCTTATCTGTGATGTTCCTTAAATCTTATGTGTAGGGTCGCATAGTGTATAACATGTTGGGCACCGTATAGTCACCATTGTTTGGGTCTTGACCAGTTGTGGATCTCTTTCATAGCTCCCATCTGCTGCAGAGTGACGCTGCTTTGATGAAGGGTGAGAGTCACACTTACTCGTGGATATAGGGCTAGGTGTTTAGAGTACAGTTAGAAGGTGTATTGATTGAGGGAAATGGCAGTAATCTTTTCTTCTCTAGGGTTGGGATATATTCCCAGAAGTATACTATATGGTTAATAGATAGTAATATTTTAAAGTTTAATATGTACAGCCGTAAATATTTATTGCTGACTTGCTTTTTGGAAGAATTGTAGTTTTGGGGTATTGATATTTTCTTTAAAAAATTGCTTTTTTGGGTTGATTATTTTAATTTAAAATTATTTCATTATTTTTCATGTGCATAAGTATTTTGTCTGAGTATATGCCTTTGTACTATTAGCATGCCTGGTGCCTGCAGAGGCCAGAAGAGTGTCAAATCCTTTGGAACTGTAGGTACAAACAGTTTTGTGGATACTGGGAATCGAACCTGGGTCCTCTAGATGAGCAACTAGTACTCTTGACTGCTGAGTCATCTCTCCATGAGTATGCCTTTATTTCTTTGTCCTTTGAGTAGCAATGGTTGGAATACCTTTTTGTGTATCATTATTTTTGCTATTGTTATTTTGAAACCAGATCATACTATATTGCCCTGACTGGTCTGGTTCTTACTATGTGGCCCACCCAGGCTGGTCTTGAACTTGTGGCAGTCCTACTCTAAATCTGATTTTGAGTGTTGGAGTTATAGATATTCACTACATACCTGGTTTCTCCTTCGAGTGTTACCTGATGGATTGGCCCTTGAAATGGAAGGAGGACCTGGGAAAAATTCTTGAGAATGAGAGACAGTCAAGACTGGTTCTTCTCTGACATTTCTGTTAATTCAGTGGCTACTGTAACAATGAGTGCTGCTTACAAGAGTTGAGAGCCACTCATCTTCCCTCCCTTCCCCTCTCCTTCCGACCGTGCTCAGCATGCACTCTGCTACTCTAGCAACATCACAGCCCTTGGATTTCTTAACAACTTGGATTTTGAAAGTTACCTGTTCTTACCACAATGTAACATTGTCATCCCTATTTCTTTTGTCAATTCCTCTTGTGTATGGCTCCCTTTTTGTATTTATATACATTTTAAATACTTGTATATTTGTTCTGTCATTAATATTTTAATGGCTTTAACCTTTATTTCTCTTTTACCATAGAAACTAGTGTTTATGTGCAGGGAGGAGTTGGGAGGGAAATATAGAAAGGAATAATGGAAAAAATTTATCTTTAAAGTATAACCATCCATCCATCCATCTATCCATCCATCCATCCATCCATTAATTTTTAGTATTGAGGATTGAACGTAGGGTTAAGTACTCTGCCTCAGAGTCACACACTCAGCTCATAGCTCTGTATTTCAATTATACATCATCTCCTTACTAAGGGCTCTAGTGCTTCAGGTTTTCCTTGGCAGAGCATAATTCCTGCCACAGTAAGGATTAAAGTGTGTGTGTGTGTGTGTGTGTGTGTGTGTGTGTGTGTATTAGACATGTATGTTACACATATATGTATGTACACGCACATATATCTGCACTGCCTATAATTTCGTGTTCAGGAAATAACAACCTCCCTTTGGATAACGAGTTTGTGCCAATACTGAGGAAGACTGTTATGTAGGAGTGCAGTGAACTGGTATATTCTAGGACAATGTCTGAGGTACTGAAAATATACAATAAGTTATATGGTGTGGGGCAAAGCTTCGTGTATTCATTTTCTACAATGAAGCTACAGTTGGAAGTAGAATTGTACAGTGAAAACACAATGTGAAAAAGGCTGACAAATTTAAAACAAATGTTCTACATTTATTTACTTGAAGGAGACAGTGAGATGTTAAATAATTTTGTTTTACTAGTAGACAGGGAAATGCATGTAAAGATTTGGAATATGCCTCTGTGTTCCTAAGTGGCTCACACAAATCTTCAAGACCGTATGCTTTGGTCTGACACTGATAATTTCATTATGTGGACTTCAGATGGATCTGGAGCAGCCTGTTTTCTGAAAAGTTCCTGCTAACAATAGGCTTATCAAATTGTCACCCAGATTAACACCTGGCTAATGGATAAGCGTCTCAGTAAATCAGGAACATTATCTCCAGCAGGACTGAAATAATGCGGTTAGATGCTTGAATTCCTCATGTCCTCTGGCAGGGAAGATGCTGGCTATAAAGTGCCGTGGAAGTTGGGCTGGAGAGCTTTCACCTCTTTGTTACGATCTGGATTCTGCAAACCTGCAAACCATCTGCAAACCCTTACTGACTGACGTGAAGGAATGAAGGACACAGGATGTACTTTCTGTAAAATGGATTTGTGCCTTTCTAGTCGGCATTGTAAATACATCTATTTAATAGGATTGTTGTGAATACAGCAAAAATGTTTACACAGCATTCAGCACGTAGTAACTTCTTCAAAGCCTGACATTGCTTTATGCTGATGCACAGTTATTGAATTTTTAAAAGTGCTTCAGGTCTTAGCTGTAATAAGGATTAAAAGCCAGAATGAGACTGGAGTATGATTAATTGCTACTACAGCAACTGCTTTGACAAACTTAAACACAAAGGAAACTAACAATTAATGATCCTGCTTTGTATGTAGGGTAAGTACAAATATGTTAAGAGGTGCCATGTTCCATTTCAGTACTCATCCCTGCTGGCTAGCCTAGAAACACTATTTGTGTAGCAACACTAGCAGATTAGGTGTCCCGCATGAGCAAAGCCAACATTTATCCAGTGCTCACTGTGCATTAGCACTGCTTTCAGCGCTTTGTGTGGAGTGACTCATTTGGTCACACAGCACACTGAGGAGAGGAGTCGCATTTTATAGGAGAGGTGACAGAGACTTGGAGAAGCCAAGTGCAGTTCATGGGGCTGCCAGGTACAGTCCTCACACTAAACTACTGTCTTCTGTCTGCTGACTATTAACACTTTTGAGTTATAAGACTTGTTTCATTTTAGAAACCAGTAATTCCTGAAATGTGCTGTTTCCTTTCTTAAAGTGTACTTTGTATAGTAAACAGGAATAGGTTACTGTTAGCATATATGCACAAGTACAGATATTCTTAGCGATGTGTGTTGATCTGCTCACTGTTCTCTTTCACAGACTTAAATTATGGGATATTTAATTTTCAAAGTGTTTTACACAGTCTTCAATACACAGCTGATCTGATTTTTTTCAAAGCACATACTTGCTAGTTAGCACCTACATCAAGAAATCCATTATCATCACCATGATTGCTCTTCTGTAATCATTTGTCCTCTGTCCAGGGTAAACCACTGTCCTTGCATTTTACTTGTTTTGATTATAGTTTCAATGGAACTATGAGCATGTAATTATGCCAGATTTATTTATTATGAAGCTGTATATTTTATGTTTTAGTAAATGCTGAGGTGAAAGATAGCTATCATGGCTTGAGTTACAAATAAAATTCTCATCTGATTAATAGTATTGGGTTTTAGTGTATGATATGTGTGACAAAATTTGTGAGTTCTTTTTCTGTGTTTTGGTTCAGTAATGCCAGAAGGCAACTTTTGTCTGAATGGTGTTTATCACACTAAAGAGTCTAGGAGCAGTGAAACGTTATAACAAAGTCTAGTGTTATTTGCACTGTGAGAATGAAGTGACATTAAATACCCAAGTCTACATGTAGGCAGTTTGTGCACATGTATGTGTGTTTACTCATGTAGTGTTGATTTATCTTCAGAAATACCGTGATGGCTGATTGAAAGTTATGTAAACATTGCCTCACATTTAAGTTTTAGAGAGTAGATTTCATCAAGCTGATTACCATGACCAGTTCCTCATATTTGGCAAATGAGGAAGTTGGGGCTGTAGATCTCATCATCTGTGGTTAAATAGCAGAGAACAGAGCTGACAGGTAGGACATTGACTTTTTTTTTCATATTTACTATGGAAAAAAATGTGTGAGGAGAATGAAGACAGCAAAGGCAGCAGATGACAGTTTCTTTCATACTCACAGAAAAACTGTAAGGGCAGTATATTATTTCAATTTATACCTGCTGGGGACGTGTTCTGAGTGCTAGAGTAGTGAGTGAAGCAAAGCAGTGATTGTACACTGAAGTGGGAATGATAAATGGGGGCAAGTGTGCATGCACATTCACAGGTGATAAATGTTACAGAAGAAATACAAAAGCAGGGGGAGGGGGAGGATGTGAATATCCGGGACTGTGAGTGTGTGTGCATGAACATTTGCTGGTCTTTATACAGTGATCAATGCAAGCGTCTTAGAAAACATTTGACAGGAAATACAAAGAGACAGATGCGATGCCTTTCCCTTTAAGTAGGAAGGGTGGCGTGGTTGTACTTTGGAGACGGTGGTATGGTTGGACTTTGCAGAAACTCAGTAGACTCTAGGGCTGGCATGTAATAAGCATTGGCAAGCGTAGACTAGGCCAGAGACAAGTGTAGGAAGAATGCACAGGATCTTTTTTACTGGTGTAAGGATAGTGGGGACATTTGTAATAAAAAAACATAAAATGTATATGGTTAAAAATATTGTAGAATAGCATAAATACCAACTAGATACCAAAAACTTTGTTTCACCTTCTACTGTGACTTTGATTCCTTAAAGCTAGAACTGATCTTAATCTTTTTCTGCTTTCTCTTGTAATCTTCCTTTTACTTGCTTTGTTTAGATCTTCCTTCCTGCTTAATATTTTTAAAAGTCTCTGTTAGTAATTTTTCCCCTACAGAAATGTAAATCAGCATCCCTAGTGTGTGCAAGGGTCTGGGTTTAATACCTAGCAAGGCAAACTAAATAAATTAATATAACTTAAAAATACCACATGTATTAGTTACTTTTCCGTTACTCTGATATAACTTTAAAGCCAAGGAAACTTAAAGAGTTTATTTGGGCTTGTCATTCCAGAAGGGTAAGGATCCAGCACACTTGAAAGCAGGGAGGTATGGCAACTGAAGAGGGAGGCTGAAAGCTTCCAGCTTCAAACTCAAGCATGAAGCAGAGAGAGAGAAGACTAGAAATGGCAAAGAGTCTTTAAACTCTGAAAGTTTACCTTCAGTGACATGCTTTCTTTAGCAGGGCCATACCTCCTAAACCTCTCCAAAGAGCCCACCAACCAGAGAATGGTGTTCAAACACCTATGACTGTGGGGGGCGTTTCTCATTCAAACTACCATAACATGTATATACCAATCAATAATCATCTTTTAATAATTTAATCATCAAAAATTTATTTCAAGGAATTGGTTCGGTTGATTATATTGGTTCGGGATGGGTCAGTCTAGAAGTCTAAGACCAAGTTGGCAGCCTGGGGCCTTTAGCCAGGGATGATGTTGTAGCCCCTTGAGGAAGAGGGTGTGTTTCTTTTCAGAGAAAGCCCAGAGCTTTGTTAAGCAGCTGGGTCTGTACTTGTAGATGTTCCCTTTTTTTCTTGAGTCAGAGGCATGAGGAGCCCAAGCTCAGAGTCAGTCTTAACTTAGTTTTGTTGGAGTTGTATATTCTGATGGAGGCCATCTTCGCTTCAGCAGTAAGACCTCTAGACCAGCCGGGCTATGTATGGCTATGGCATTGTTTAGACAGTGGTGCTATTTCTGTTTTCACCTTGGCAGTTTCAGGCCTGGTAATGGGAGAAATAGTACTCTATTGGACACAAATTTAGAGCACACACAACTTGGTGGCTATCACTACTGCAGATCTACAGAGTATTTTGCCATGTACTTGATGTTATAACAACTTTCAGAAGTCCATTTCATGACTCTGTCAACTAGCTGTGTCATGGCGTTGGGGAGATTGGTAAGACCAGTGAATATCATGAGCTTGGGTCCATTGTTATGCTCCATGTGCTTATACGTGAATTTGTTATCAGAAGCAATGCTGTGTGAACTAACTAGATGGTAGATAAGGCCGTGGTTGGTAGATTTGGCAAAAACCTTGTATGCATGTAAGGCAAATCGATATTCAGAGTGTCTGCTCTAGTAAGAACCAAATACTACCCTTTCTATGGTGAAAATAGCTCAGTGTATTTAGCCTGACACTGGGTAGCTGACTGATCATCTTGTGGATTGGTACCATATTAGGGACTCACTGTTGGCAGATTAGTGGCTCTAGCTAGACCTTCTGTGGTTGCATAGAGGTTCACGTTCCTGGACACATGCAAACTGTATTCTTTCCTCCCGTGGCCTCTTGACTCATAAGGCCATCAAGTAAAGAGTGGTTAGGGAGAGAGTATTACTGATACTTACAGAATGGGTTACCTTTCCCTCTTGATTCTTAAAACATTTCCTTACCGATACCACCCTTACGTGAACATTCTTGTTGGGCTCCTATCTCCACTTCCCTCCGGCCCCATTCAGAGAGGGCTGCCAATACACCTTCCTTAGACTGCCTTTCTAGCGGTTTCCTATTGGCTTGTCCTTCCGAGTCTGTGACCATTTAGCTCAACTGTGGATATATTCTGTGAGTTGGTATGTGCTTCAGCGTCTTTTAGCCACTCTTCCATGTAATGGAAGAATTAAAGCATTGCCCGATGTGTGGGTTCCCTTTCGCCGCTAAAGGAATGTCTCAGAAGGACACAATATTGATTTTTCTGGCTGTATGTGCATATTGTCTAGAATCATCTGTGAAACGGACCCAGCCTTTTTCTTCTCTAGTCAGCTGTGAGTACTTGATCCTATGATGCAGTAGGTGTGGGCTAGGAGAGAGAAAATAGTATACAGGAGTGGAAATTGTGGGCCCCAGGGCTTCTTGTTTGTAAATTACTTGGACCTTCAGAGTGTACTTGGTCACTATCTTGTTACAGTCATCTGCTTTTCCTTCCTTCCTTCCTTCCTTCCTTCCTTCCTTCCTTCCTTCCTTCCTTCCTTCCTCCCTCCCTCCCTCCCTCCCTCCCTACCCCTCTCTCTCTTTCTTTCTTTTTTTAAAAGACAGGGTTTCTTTCTGTAGTCGTGTTTGTCTTGGCACTCATTCTGTAGATCAGGCTAGCCTCAAACTTAAGAGATCCACCTGCATTTGCCTCCCAAGTACTGGGATTAAAGGTGCGCGCCACCCAGCTTGATTGCCATCTTGCATAAAGCATTCATTTGTTGGCAGAAGTGCGGTATCTGCTCACTGTCATGAGTTTGGTTTGCTAACACCAGTTCGTGGTAGAGTTTACATTGCATGGGAACTTGGTAACTTATTATTCACTCTCTAATAAAGCCCAGGAACAACCAGCATCTGTTTCAAAAGGAAAGTAAACTTCCCATGGCGGATGGTAGGGCTCTGGTTTGAGTTCCCAAGGGTCCGTACTCCGATTTACCTACACAGGGGCTTGCAAAGGATCCAGACAGTATATCGGCCATTGCTACTTCAAGCATCTCCTGGATCATGTGGCTTAAGTTGCAGAAAATCTTGCATGGCACGCCAGCTTTTTGCAGAGCATATTGTTAACAACAGCATTTGGAACTTAGGCCAAGAGAGTTGTTGCAACTATGAAGTAAACAAACACTGGAAGTGTCTTTCACATATAAGTTGTTTGCAGAAAACAAACTATACCTAATTATCTTCATTAACAGATTTTTTTTAATTAAAAGAGTATTATTTCAGATGAGTGTTTGCATGCCAGGTACCAAGAGATGGCTTAGTATGTAAGCAGAGACCACATCTGTACAGTGAACTTTACTGAAGGGTGTGACTCTTTGATCTGGTAATTCACAATGACTTTGGTTCACTTGATTTGACCCTTCTGGCTATCCAGATCAAATCAGAAAGTTTTCCCAAGTGCACTGTTAGTGTCCGTGTACCTGAATAGTCTGATTACTGTTAGCATTTCGTGTCCCTTAGGTGACTGGTCCCCATGAGTTTGTTAAGTACTGCTAACTGTCCCTGCTTTCCTAGTATCTAATTATCCTCATTGCATTTAAGGACCCCATACCAGTGAGAGAGGTTCTCATGGTGATTTGTGACCCAGATGGCAGCTCGAGAGCTCTTTAACTATGCTGAAACTCTCCTCACAATTTATTTCTTGTATTTGTGGTAAAAGCTGTGTAATCCGGGTCCTCCTGAATTAGGTAAACAGCATTTATGGGATAAACAACTCTGCTATTCTGACTGAGCTCAGCCTTTGCACAGTATATGCTCTGGTTCTGGCCCTGCAACTTCAGTTGCTGTAGGTCTCATTTTGATTTATAGTGAGCACTAACCAACTAGAGGCCAGACCCTTTCAGTGTACTAACTTAGACTTTCTGGTTAATAGTTCATATCAATAAATTTGGCTTGGTCAAATTTGAACTTTTGTTTACTCTATCCTGTACTCTTAACGCCAGTTTGCACATATACTTCTTAGTTTTTTGTTCATGCAAACTGCATGCCTCTCCATGGGTTGTACTTTGATACTTGCTAGAACTGGAATTTGGTAATATTCAAAACCAGTGGCAAAGTAGGGTTAGTCTTGAGGAGAATCTCCCATTTCTGACAAAGTTGTTATCTCAGGAAGCCATTGCAGTCTTCATGAAAAGCAAGCATATTAGTCTGTTTTCTGTTAAGTTTAAGGTCATGGCGTTGATCCTGTTTCAGCTCTCATGAGCACTTCATGGTGGCCGGCTTCATGACAGTACATTTAAAAGGGATCATGCGGTGAGTCTGCAAGTCAGGAAGAAGGGGGCCTTCTTACAGTAGCTAAGGAACAACTGGAATTACACAAGAGCCATGTTAATCCCTTCCTAGTGCTGAATTCCCAGTGCCATTTTCCACCATGCTCTGCCTGTTGGAGGTGCCATCAGTTTTCACACTGTCACACTGAGGAACAAACTTTGACCATACAAACCCTTTGGGACTGTGTTCACATCAAAGCAGCAAAGGTCACCTCAGGTGGTAATGTTTGATGTACACAGCATCACAGAGTACATAGTGCCCATTCCAGTTCTCAGAATCTCATCACTTCCAAATCAGTGCTCTCAACTTAATACACAGTATTTACTCTGTGAGGTGAGAATTCAATTTGTTTTGTTGTAAAGCTGCTCAGGATGACATTCTACTTGTGCTGTTCAGAAATTGGCTCTGGCTATAGTGAATAAAGTTTCTTTTAGGCTTGGACGTAGACTCTTGTAGGTCATTTATGCAATTACTTGAATTAGGCATATGAAGCTTTGAGTTTTTACTTTTATTTTCCCATTATTTGTAGCAGTAAGGAGTCAGCCACCAGCTAATCTCATACTTGTTTGTAAGATTCTCTAAGCTATCAAATGCATGCATACAGAACTTTGGTTTAATAATATTTCACTAGGAATATTTAGTCATTATATTTTGTGTATTTTTATTGATATACTGTGATGTGGGCTGGCTGTTCATCTTTAACAATAGAAATAGTCTATTGTTGCCTAAGTTTAATAAGAATAGAGAACAAATTCAGAAAATTGATTAAAAAATTTCTTCCCTCTAGAAACATTCTCAATACTCAAATCAACTTCTGTATAAACAGTAGAATGACTGGATGCAAACATGGAATAATTTAAGAAATGGGCTATGTGATTGTGAAGTTTGTAGGACAGATATCAAAGCTTTGGATTTTGTCTGAAATTGGTTCTATATTTTTGGGACAGACTTTGCTTTCTCAGAGAAACCTCCGTTTCATTTTTAATGTCTTTCAGATGATTGGATCAGGCCTACCCACACAACCAAGATTGGATAAGGTCTACCCATACCACCAGATTTTGGTTGTTTTGTTCAAAGTAACCTTTTCAGTGACACTTGTGTTTGTGGTGGACTACTTAAGTACTGTGCCTAACCAAGTTGGTATATGACGTCACCATCGCAGACAGCAAGTGGCTCTTCAGTAACTTCTAGATGAGTCATTTGAAATGTATGTATGTATGTTTGTCCTTCATACTAAGCTTGCCAGTTAGTTCACTTCATTTTAGACAGCAGCTCCTTTAAATAATAAACAGTAAGTAGATTTTATTCACGACATATGTGCACCTGTGTTGTTTCAGAATGAAACGATTTTTTTCTTTTAGTATTTAGTTATTTTCATAGTTAGGTATATGTTCAAATGTCTGTGTGTGGGTATGTGCACATGAGTGCAGTGCCCACAGAGGCCAAGGATGGCATCAGATCCTCTGCGGTAGAAGCTACAGGCAGTTGTGAGTCGCCTAAAATAGGAGCTGGGGACTAAGCTCAGCTCCTGCAAGAGCAGTATGTACTCTTGACCATCGACCCACCTCTCTACCCTCCAAAGTGAAGCCGTTTCCAAGTGACATGCTCACAGACTGCTGTTGCCCACATTCAGGGTAGATCATCTTCCAACCAAATTCTACGGAAACACCTGCACAGACAAGCCTGAGGATCCACTCCTCGATGATCTTAAATTCCGTCGTGGTAATCAAGATAAACAGCTGTATTTGTCATATTTCACTTGGAAGTATATCACTGTTTGTTGCTGTTTTAAAAGGGAGGGTTGAGGTTCAGGATACATGAGACCAAATCTTTTAAAGGAAAGGAAAAAAAAACTTCAAAGGCAAAGAACAGAGGAGTCTAGGAAAGAAAGAAAAAAACTATAAAAACCAAATATGTCACTAAAAGTACTTTTGAAATATAACCTTGAGTGTGTCAGCATGAAATCTTATGTGTACATTTTTCTTTTTCCCAAAGATATGTTTTAAAAAATGGTTGCTCTGACATAACCATACAATGACGTACATAAGATCTGTTATATAGTTATATCTGCACCTTTCCCAGCGTAGTAAGGACTGAGTCCAGGCACCAGTGTGGTAGGCAAGTACTCTACCAGTGAGCTATACATGGCTTAGTCCCTGTGCCTGCTTCATTTTATCTATCTACCTTTCTTTGTTTCTTTGTTTCTTTCTTTTCGACAAACCCCTTCCCCCCATGGACAATTGAATTGTTAGAGAGACTGGGTCATATGCCCTGTGACCTAATTTTGATTTGGCTGGTTTCCTTTGATATTATGTCATTTGACTGGTTCTGATTGTTTCCTCCATACTGAAATTATTAACTTGGATAGATTTGATTTACCTTAAATTTTTAGGTATGATGCTTCCTAGAGGTACCATGTGCTTCCAGGGCATCCATCATGAGTCACTGCTGTCCCATGAGTTACATGGTTAGCTGTTCCACTGCCTACTTTCTGCTTCTCAGTTGGCTCAGTGTATTTACCTGTCTTAGCTCTCTATTTAAAGTCTTCACCTAACGGACATGGTTTACCTCTGTTCATCTTCCTAGTCCTAAGCACTGATGATTGTTGCCCGTAGCTGCTAACTGAGGCTACAAAGTGTCAGTTTAGTTAGCCTGTCAATTATTTATCAGCTTGGCTGTCAGGAACTTTAGTTTTCCTAAAATATAGTCCTTACGGAGAAGGCAGGGAACATGCTTATTTTTCTCCTCCCAGGATTGGTAATTTACTGCTTGGTAGAGACTGCTGAGGTCTTTTTCCTTTTATTTTCTTTGTGTGTTAAATTGGATTTGTGAACTTTAGGAAACATTTGATGCTTAGGACATTTTCTTAAAAATTTGTCTTCTATCTTTCAGTACAATTGAATTTTGTTTTATTTTTATTTTCACCTTTGGAGGGAATATTTTCTTCTGGGGGACTTTAGAGTTGAGGCTGTTTCTCTTTTTCTTCATGGTGTAGTTCTAGACCCCCGAGGGGACTTGGCCTTTCTCTTGCCCTTAGCACTAGAGAGAAGTGTTTTCTGAAGGTTCCCTGTCCTATCAGAATACTCCTCTGTCTTCCTGTACACTTTGCTGAAATACTTAGTTTTAAGGGATACTTTTCTACATTTGTTTCCACAATCATATGAGTTTCCTACTTTTAATCTCTTATTGCTAAATTATCATGACATTTCACTTGGAAACACATCACTGTCTATTGCCGGTTTAGAAATGGGTTTGAAGTCCCTAGCTATTTGATTTTTTAGTGTTAGTGTTCAATTCCTGCAATTAACTCAGCTTTGTCTTGAAGTAGCATTTTTTTTGTTAAATTTAATTTGCTAATAATTTTAGAGTTCTGTCTTTTTAATTTTTAATTTTATTTATTTATTTATTTATTTATTTATTTATTTTTATTTATTAGTGAGGCGATTTCTTCTTTCTGTTTGCTGGGAAAGTTTGCCTAGGAAGAATTCTTTTTCTCTTGATCATTGTTGGAACTCATGATTGAAATTATCTGTCCTCGAACAGTTCCCTATGGACTTATCAGGTACATTCTCAGGTGGTTTGTTAAATTTATCTTTTTTTTTTATGAACCCAAGGTGATAGAATCATCCTGGAATAGCTAATTCTTTAATGTCATCTATGCACATTTTGAATTTATCTTTTTTTCTTTCTCGCATGTAAATTTTTTAAAAATCTGGGTAGTCTGACATAACCATGCAGTGGTTCACGTAAGAGCTATTCATCTGGCTAATGCTTATTGTAGAATAGCTTATGTTCATCCACACCCACCCCTCCCCCCATCTCTCTTAAAGGCGCATGCTACTTTTAAAGGAGTAGATACTGGGCAGGGGCTGAAGCTCAGTTTGTAGAGTGTTTGTCTAACATGCAGGAACCTCAGAATTTGATCTTCAGCATTGCATAAAGCCAGACCTCGTTATGCGCTCCTGTATTCCCACAAATGGCCAGTGAGGCAGGAAGATCAGAAGGTCAGGGTTACCCTCAGCTATATGATCAGGGTAAGGCCAGCCTGGCGTATATGAACTCTGACTCAAAGGGTTTCTTTTGGATATAGTAACATTTAAAAGTAAGTTGTATAGTATACTGTTTTATTATTGCTGTTTTTGCTTATATTTTAAACTTTAAATTTGTATGAATTCTGAATCATGAATCTTGGATCTTTGAGCAGGGTTCTACCTTTGGATCTAACAGTGTTTCTTTCTGGACCTTGGTAGTTCATTTGTAATACGAATATCTACTTCATATAGTACCCAAGAGAGTAGATTAAGAAGTAGTTTTTTAATTATTAACTATATAAGTGAAGGTTTCAGAATTAATGAGGCCGGACAGAGTGTTTAAGTGAAGTTAGAGAGAGACAGGATTGTTGAGTCTACATTTCCCGATTTGTAGAAGATGGAGGCCGAGGAAGCCAGAGAGCCGTCCACGGTTCCCTGTGACCAGCGAGCGTGCAGAGCTGACAGCACACACCGTCAGGCTTTCTGCTGCCCAGGGCCGCGGACGTGCCTGTTTGCTTTCCTTCTCATGAAGTCCTGAAGGCTCTGGCTCTTTAGTTACCTGGTGGACTTTGTCTTTCTCAAAAGCTTAGACAGACAGAGTGCATGTGACTCAGAAGAGAAGGGAATCTTAAGACTTCGGTATTTTCTTAAGTTACCAGTAATTAAAACTGCAGTCAGTTACTGGATCTCCCCTCCCCATCTACACAAAGAAAGCCTTGTTACAGCATTTGGGGATTAAAATTCACGTAATATACTGAAGAATAAGTCTTATGTGATTGCACCAAATGCACTTGGAATTTAGTTGAAAATTTTACTTGAAAAATCATCATGAGTATAGTTTTAGTAAAATCTTAATTTATTATTGTTATGCAAAATTCAAACTAATTGTGTTTGATTTTTCTAATTAAATCTTTAGCTTCCTAGATATATGTACCACAGATAATTTATTTTTCCTTCAAATTCTTCAAGTTGATACTAATTATGGAAAAGTTTTTTTATTAGTTGAGCTTTTGAAAATATTATACAACGAAGACTTTTTAGCTAGGCAGAAACTCCTCCCCCATATTTCTCTTTCTGATTTCACACAACAATTTATTTTCCCTTTTTAAAACTTCTTCTGGTAAACTACTTATTGCTTATAAAATCATAAGATTTCTAATTCTAAGGCCATATTAAAAGATTTATGGAGGCAACTTTAAAATCGTACTTTGTAGAAAATATAATATTTTAAAATATGTCTGAAAATTATCTTTAGTCCTATTGCTTACACATTCCTTTAATGTGATAGATAACATCAAATGCTGTTTGTGAAGAGTTTGAACAGTTTCTGTTTCAAGGGTTCAGTAAGTGCTTAACATTTTACTGATTCAGGTGTTAAGGGATGGTGGACACTTGTTTAAGCTGTGTATGCTTCTGCAGTTTTTTTCTGTGAAAATCAGAGCATTTTCTTTAAAAGACATTCATTACAGGTGTCAGTACAAAGGATAACTTGTGCTTCCGAAGAGAGAGCCAGTCCTTTTGTAATGAATGCTCCCTTTTAGGTGCTTTGGATGGTATTAGATACTGTACAGTCTAACATGTGTTCTCTATGTATTATTATTTATATCCCTCTTGTTGTTGTCCATAGAAACCCCTTAGGGTAAATATGTGTTCTAACTTTGCATTTAGAGGATGCTAAAAATCCCTTAAGAGATTGGATGGAGATGACATTCTAGTAAACATTGAAGTTGAAATTAAGAACAGTTCTGCCACGTGACTTGGTAATCCTTGTTGTGAAATTCCACTATCCCTTTGAGAAACTGATGGTGGGTGACAGCGAGGCAGTTGTAAATATGGTAGTTATGCGCAAATTCTGAATGGGTAATATTAGAATAGACAGGATCTGTTAGGGAAGTCAGGATGCCTTAAAGATAGAACCAGTACATTTTCTCTTAAGACAAGATAATGTTATGAATCCCTGCCTGACCTGGAACTTGTGTAGACCAGGCTCTCCTTGCACTTTTGATCATCTTTTGATTGTTGATATGGGAAGAACATTGCTTTTAATTGCTAAGGACGTAAATAAAATTTTCTAGTGACAAAGCTTTTTCTGGTAGATGAAAGCTAAATGTTTGGATTATGCTAATGGAAGTGGGGGTTTTGGTATAGCACCTACACAGTGTATATCTTTGTATGAAATTCTGAGATGCAGATGAAAACAATCGTTATCTTTATGCTTGGTAATGATGTGGTCTTTCCTTTTGGGTGTGATATTTTGCATTATGGCGGTGGTGTGCTGGAGTGGACATAGTGAGAGTCTGGGAAATAGTAAAATTTAAGTTGTAATTCTTATTCCTGTCTCATTGTAGCACTGGCTTAGCTTTTATTCTCATTGCTTGTGATGCTAGACAACTTGTCCCCTCCCCTAGTCTGTTGTCGTTAAAATCCACATCCTGAAACTTTATGAGTGTTCTGTGCAAAATCCACCCCAGCTCTGTGCACTGGTATTTCCGTGATTCTCTCATTGCTAATGTATTTTGTTAAGTGCTTAGAGTTGTGCCATAAACAGACATAAACAGGCTGGTCAGTGATTCCTTCGGGAAGTAGTTCGCTGAAGGTTAGTAAAATTACTCTTAGTAAGAAAGTGGCCCAGATCTCCACAACACCTTTATGGTGGTAAAGGTTTAAACTCCAGGAGGCTTCTAAAGAGCTCTAAGAATAATAAAAGTTATTTCACAAATGTTACGCTTGGAGGACACACCAGGAAGACAGCAGGTTACTTCTGAGACTGTAACCATGGTGCATGCCAAGAAGGACGTCAACTGTCCTGCCTGTTTGATCTGTTCTTATTAGGAAGGTTTGAATTAACAATAGTAGATTCAAGTTATTAAGAGAGAATTAGATGAAAAAGGACCTAACCATTTGCAGTGCCCCAGGTAGGCTTTTTCCTTCTAATCCTAGGGTGTGTGTGTGTGTGTGTGTGTGTGTGTGTGTGTGTGTGTGTGTATACATATAAAATAAAAAAATATATATACATATATATGTATATATTATTTTATTTTTAAATTTTTTCCCTATCAACCATGAGCCTTGAAGAGGAGTTAAAGGACAAGCACTGAGGAGAATGAGGATGTTCTGCTGTCCTGAAAGCAACATAAAGAAGATGGGGCGAATGCTAATCGATGGACAGAGGTCTAGGAATGAGATACCTTACTAGATTTAGTAATGGGGGAGTTACTTGTAATTTAGGACAAGCAGACTTGGAGTTTAAAAGAGAAGTGGAGAGGAATTTGAGATTGTTAGATGTGTTTCTGAGGGGGAAAAAGAAATAACAGCAGGGAAACAGGGTTGAACGTCCTTTGGTGTCGTTTTGTGGAAGGAAAACTAGCGTGTTGATAAGCCAGCTCATTGAAGGGCACTATGTTACCAATGATTTCTGAAGTGACGAGGTACTAGTGTAGCTTGGCGTGTATAAAACATTGGATGCCAGTGACAATAGCCATATGATGATGTCGATCTAGGAGGTGCTCCTGTGTCCATGGGACAGGTCCATAACCATGGACATTCTTTTTACATAGCTTCACGTAATTCTCTTGCTTTCAGTTAAACATAGAAGGCAGCAGAGTCCTTGTTGTGGTAAGGACGAGGAGGTGGTTTGAGGTAAAGGCGAGAATCACGGTGTGAAATAGTGGGGGCTTGGATATATCTGGGAGTTGTCTGTTTGTCCTGGCAGCATTAAGGGTGCAAGTGAGCCCTCTGGTTATGGATGAGTTCAAGACATGGTCAGCCATACTGAGATGCAAGGGGTAAAGAGAGTTGGTGGAGGATTGTACTTAGCTGCAGATGTGGCTTTACTAACTGAGCATGAGGAAACAAGCAGCAGGAGAGGCTGAGGAGGCCAGTGAGTGACTGTGGGTCTGTCTGTGGAGAGGAGAGGGAAGGCATCAGAAGGCAAGGAACGTCTGTGTGAGAGATGGCGATGGCTCTGAAAAGGGCAGTTTTGGTAATGTACTGATTGGAGAGCTTCCAGATTTCCTGACACTGGATGTTTCCGAGGAGTGACTTAAGTATTTTGCAGTTGTAAAAGGCAGTTGCTGTGACTTCAAATGTTTCATGGTTTATTATTTATTTGGTAGTTGTGGCTTAGTTATACTTTGTTGATTGTTGCATAGAAAAAAAAGGAAAAAAATAAAATTAAGCCAACCAAATGTAAAGGAAAATCAACTAAATATGTTGCGTATGGTGGTACACGCAGAGACAAGGTTAGTTTGGCCTTCAAGGCAGTTCTCAGGGCAGCCAGGGCAGCCAGGGCAGCCAGGGCAGCCAGGGCTGCTTAGTGAGATTGTCTTTTTTTAGGAAAAAAAAAAAAAGAATAGAAAAGAATGAAAAAAGAAAAATAACCAGCTCTTTGACTGCTTGCTTGCATCTGTCCCCCCTCCCTCTCCCCTCCCTTCCCCTTCCTCTCCCCCTCCATCCCTCCCCTCCCTTCCCTTCCCTTCCCTTCCCCCCTCATTGGTTTAGTAAACGAACACTGGATTCCATGTTTGCTGTGATCCAGGTGGTATTCCAGGTGATGGAAACTTACACTGAATGAGACACCTGAGTAATTTGCACTTGGCTTGCTTACTATTGTATTAACTTGTATGGGCAATGCATAAAACCACAGTACCATAAATTATGTTGTATGTATACTTAGCGACTGGTAACTGGTTCAGTTAATTGTATACATTTCATATTCTTAATACTACTTTCCCAGAAAACTGCATTATGTGTACATCACTGCTCTGGAGACTGACCAACCTCCAAAGCTGAGGAGCACCTGTAGCAGAAAGTGTGCTCTTGTGGGTCTGGAGGAGAATGCCTGAGTGTCACAGCTTTACACAGTGGCTGAGCGTCCCCGCCCTCCCCCTCCTCCCCTCCCATCCTGTGCACTCCTTTTCCCTCTCTCACCTCCCCTGACTCATGTAATCCATTCTGGCCTCAAACTCACTATGTACCTGAGGCTGCCCTTTACCTCTAAATCCTCCTGCTTCCACCCCCAAGGTCTGGGATCAAAAGTGATTTTGAGTTCCATCTATTAAAGCTTTGTTTTGATGATTTTTTCTTAACAGAAGAATTGGATTACTGGAGATTCAGTATGTTGCTACCATGGCATTGAGTAGCTAATCATGGTGGGCTACGCAATAAGTATTTACAAAGTATAAAATTAATACATGCTAGTATGTATGATGTATATGTATAGTTTAGTTCTCACTAGAACCTTGTAAAATTTGGTATTATTTCTATTCTGTGGATGAAGAAATTGAGGAAAGGTGGTTAAATAATTTTCCTAAAGATAAATTGCAATATGAGTAGGAGTTGAATTATTTTTCTCTTTACATCCCACTTTCATTTGCAACTCTGACACTAATTTTATGTGGTTTTAGATCCTTGCATCGACAGAGAAATGAGACAGTGAATTGTTCTTGGGTTGTAAGTGGACAATAACCAGGTTCTCTTTATTCTGTAGTAGGGCAGCATTACTGCTCAGTGCTTGCTGTAGCACGGTTTCATAGTGCCCCTTGCAGTTACTGCTATTATTGTCTGTGTGTACTCCTTTGTGCAGTGGGATCTCAGGGAGCACTCACCTCAGACAGTTTAAGAAGAGCAGGAGCGGCATGGCAGCCTCCCTCTCAGCAGTCTTCCTCATGTTGCATTCAGTCAGTGAAAGTCTCTTATTTTTGGAGAGAAGTTAGAAGTTGCTTCTCTGTGTTCATAATATTTTTTGTTTAATTTTTACAACATCCTGGGAAACATGAGTGCACCTGTTTGCTTTTTTTTTTCTTTCTTTGCATCCAGTCAACAATATTTTCCCATTTAACAGATGCTTGAGTGCTGTAAAGAAAAACATTATTACATTCTAGGAGCACTTATACCACAAAAGAAGATGAAAAAGGTAACTGTCTACATGAAGAAGTAAAGGTGACTGTATGAAGAACTCCTTATTTGTATCTACTGAAGGAACATGTTGGTTAACCAAGAATTAAGTTATATAGAGGACTGTGCTAGGAAATGAGTCATGCTCACATTAAGTCAGTGTTGAGGTAGAAGCAGTAATTCTAGCACTTACTGAAAGGATTCACAGAGACCTAAGAAGTAGCTTTGTGTTGGTAGTGGGTAAATGGGAATAGATGGGTGTAAAATAATCAGATAAAACATTTTAATTTTAAAAATGCCGTGGAGAGTGGAAAGGGAATGAGTTTGTAGATAATTCAATCAAAACCATAAAATGTTGAAAAAATAACTTATCATGAGGAAAAACTGCTTGTTACTGCTAGGGCAAGGGTAAATTAATAGGTACTTTTTATACCATGTAGTGATCATAGATTCAGAGCTCCAACAGGCATTTAGAAGGGGCTATTATCAAAGGGATTTCATTTTTCCTTCAGAATAACACTGTAATTAGATGTAGCTGCACATGGCTTTTAGGCCCTTTATTTGTGAGTTCTGTCTTCTGGACCATCGGACAGTCTTGGGTGTTGTGGAATCTGGGTTCTTCACTGTGTTTTGATACACTGTAATAGAGGACTGTGTGTACGTGTCTGATGATGGGGCTCTCATTCTCCTTTGTTTTCTGCTGTGTAATGTGCCCTAGTAAATGCTAGCATCTTCTAAAGACCCATTGTCCACCAGATAATAGAGTATGTAGTATGCTGAATCAAATACATAGAACTTAATAAAAATTTTTTCTTTGAGATCTGTTCTACTACACACGGGCTGGGTGTCTCATGTTAGCTGTAGGGAGAATAAGACATAGGAGATTGACGCTGACCTTGAGATGATATTACATCATTCACTCTGTGAGTTTGAATCTGGTGTTTGGTATATTAGAGAGTGATATGAGAGAATTGTCACCGATGATATTAATGTTTGCTCTAAAAGTATTCAAATATTCAAGTATTGTAATATTTGACTTGATAAACGTTTGAACTGTTTATGGCAGTAATAAATCCAAGATAATTTCTTTTCTTTCAGAGGTAATAATTAAGCAAATCCTAATCATGGGATTCTTAAGTAGTTGCCAAGATGATAAGCCGAACTCTTGGCAGGGTGTGATGCTGTGCATGGTTGGTGGGCCGTGGCCATGGGCTTGTGGTTAGAGTTATCTGACTCTATTTCTTACTCATGTTTGCATGAAGTTTACTGACATAACTTGTACTGTAAGGGAAACTGAAGATTGCATTCACCGTTTCAGCCTCACCATCTTTTACTAGGTTTCTGAGTCTCTGTGTATCAATAGATAATGGTGACAATACAGCACATGGCATATATGTTGCTCAGTGGTAGCTTAATGACATCGTATTTGATACATTTCAGAAGCTTTGTATGGTCCAGATTAGCCAAATGGAGGAGAAAAATATCTTTGTTTTTTAGATGACCTTTAGGTCTGAAATGTTAGCCCTGCCTGTGTCCTCTCCCTGATAAGCGTCCCTTGTCATTTCTGTGTGATCTGTTATTTTTTCTTTTCTTACCATGCCTGCAGTCTATATACTTTGTTTCTGGTGTTCTTTGGTGCTGAGGACAGAACCTAGAGCTGAGTGCTAGTTGCCAGGAAGCATGTCCTAGTGAGTCACATCCCTACCCCTGTACCTTATATTCTGTAATTTACTGTGTAGACTGTTGTGATAGTCATTCTTGGGTGGCAAATATGTATCTCCAGATTAAAATAAAACCAAAATATCTTTTCAAGGAGATTCAGATAACCATATGAAAACATATTCCACATTACACCAGTAGGAAATGCTAATGAAAACAGTGAGAGATGTCATGCCCCTCAGTTTGGAGGACCACGAGCACTGACTGTAAGAACTGTTGAGACACCAGGAACTCATACACTGCTGATAGAGTGGATAGTGGTGTAAATAACATTAGAAAGCAGTTTGACTATCACGGAACATCAGTTTTCCATCAAGTCCAGTGATCACATCTGTTGGTATTTATCCAGAAGAGTTGGAAAATTATACAGAATCCTACGCACACCTTTGCTCATGATAGCAAAGCTTAGCAGCTAAGATGTCTACAGCACAGAATGGACAGATAAACTAGTTGGTTCATCCAGACAATAAGACATTATTTAGCATAAAAGAAAATGAACCCGAATGAAGAAACATGACTCTGTGTTCCTGCCTGTATGTGTGAGGTGTGTGCATGAGTTATGTGAGTGTGTGGGGGCCTGAGGTGGATGTCAGTGTCTGTCAGTCATTCTTACATTTTGAGACAAAGTCTGTCACGAATCTGGAGCTTCAGGTGCTACTGTATTGGCTGTCCAAGCTCCACCGTCTTCCTGTGTCTGTCTGACTACTTTGAGCTCACAGCCTTCTGCTGGGCCTAGACTTTTATTGTTAAACGGGTACTTCTTGTTTATGCAGCATACACATTATTGGCTGGGCCATCTCCCTAGTTTTCTGGTCAAATAGAGCCAAACCTGAAAGGTTGATTGATAAGGATCAAAACTATGATAGAAGATAAAACTTAAAAGATCTGTATTTGCCAGAAGTGGGAGTGAGGGATGAAGATGTAGAACACAGGGTTTGGGAGGCAGGCCTGCTACCCTCTATGCTATTTTAAGGGTGGCTGCATGTTTCAGTGACTTAACCAAATCCATAAAGTGTACAACAAGAAGTGAATTTTTTTTAATGTGTACAACAGTAAAAGTGAGCTTCATAAAGTATGGCCTCTGGGGGTTACATGTTGTCACAGTGTGTATGTTCATCAGTGACGTGGACGATTAGAAAATAAAATTGGAGCGAAGATTTCTACTATACCAGATAATTCTGAGTTCTTCTTTGACATTTTTCTGTCACTTCCACGCCAACCTTAAGCTACTCTAGTGTGGAGATAGAACTCAGTGCAGGCAGATGTCTTACTCTGACTTCGTAGCCCCTTCAGAGCCCTTCACTGACTGATGCCCCAGACCGTCTCCGCAGACTCACTTCCTATTGCAGCTCCACCCACACTTGTTCGTGTTTTCTTCCTCTAAGTTGGGGAGTAAGACTAGCTTATGGGAGAACCATGCTTTGTTGTGTGAGCCCGCCCTGGGCAGTGTTATTGCTTAATGTCCTTGCCCTCCCTTCCACCCACAGTCTGCAAGAAGCTGTGGGGAGAGTTTGAGAAGAGGGGAGCAGGAAAGACAGAGCACTCCTGGGAGAGACCCTGCTAAGGGGTTTTATTATTTGTGGGTTCCAGAGTGCATATTATTTCCTTTTGTTGTCACTGTTACTTAGTAGTATCTCTTTCATCAGGTCACAGGAGAGACAGTTGTGGACATGTAAAATCAGGCACATTATTTATTAGGCAGTACTACCTATAGTGATGCTATAGATAGAGTGTGGGTCAGAACAGGCCCATACAGAGTGTCTTTATAGTTACCCTGTGAAGGCTGCGTTAAGCACTTTAAAGCTGCACTTAGTTATTTTTCAGAGTGTATTGTTTATTTTGTTCAGTAAATAATAATATCTGACAGTGAATAGACTTCATATTAAGCCTTAGATGAGCGTGAAACAAGTGAGCAGAAGTACAATATCATGAAATTCGTACTGCCTACTTAGATTTAACCTAAGCCATAAAGGAGTGAGAATTTGTCAATTGACAGACTTAGATTTCTAATTCCCTGAATAATTTCTTAAAAGACTTCTCCAAACATTTATATTTAAAATCCAATTAATAAGTAATTCAGTAAACAAATAAGTTTGAGCATTTCTGTGAGTGAGATCCTGTTCTAGGCGGAGTGTGGAGAGGACTGATCAAAACAAAGTCTGTGATTTCATAACTGCATCTCAGTGTGGGAGTTAGGGAAGAGATAAAGACAGTGCCGCACACTGTGGTGGGGGCTGTGGAGCAGCTTGGGGCAGTAGAGAACACAGGCGAGGCTGTGCCTGGGATGAAGGGAGGTTGGTGAGCCATGCTGTATCAGGGAGAGAGCCTGTTGCTGGCAGAGGAAACAGAAAACATGAGCTTCCTTGCCAGTGAAGAATTTATGCATTTTTCCCTTTACTCAGAATAGTCTGTAGATCTTTCTACAAACTGGTCTTTACTTTTCCCCTCTGAGCTCTAACAATGCTCATTTAGTAGTCAAGATTAAATATATAACTGTAATTTCTTATGTATACTTTATAATATGGTAAGTAGTTCATGTTTCCATTATCATTGTGTTTGATGTAACTGTTTGCCACATGTTTTCTTGCCTGTGTGTGTCTTCATGGAGAACTTTAAAGAACCAATGCAGATGACACTTTTACCTTGAAGATTTTCTTTCTGTGGGCATAATAAGCGCAGGTTTCTTCTTAGTTGTATATGCATTACAGATGTCTCACGGCATGGTTATCAAGCTGACTTTTTTTTTTTTTTTTTTCGATTATTATGTATGTGGCTTTTGTGCATTTGCTAGATAAATGATTTGTAGTTAGTATTTAGCCTCGAATATTTATATAGTTTAAACCTCTTAACCATTAAGGCATTTAAACCTTTAAACATGACACTCATTGAGGTAGACAGTGAGAATATTTAAATAATAAGGTAAAGTATTCATCATAGTGGAATGGCTATTTCCCATTGCTATGACCAAATACCCGACAGCAGCAACTTAGGGGTCTATTTTACCTTGTGTTTACAGAGGTCGTTGGTCTACTACAGTAGAGCAGGCATGGAGGACTGTTCTGTGAATAGTGGCAGAGACTTAGGCAGTGGATCTGACATAGTAGGGGGCCAGGAAGCAGCAAGCAGGACTAGAGGTATGGATAACCTTTGGTGGCTCTTCATAGTGACACATTCCTACTGGCCAGGCCCTGCCTTGTGAAGGCTCTGTGACCTCTCCAGAGCTTGCCACACGTGTGGGAATAAGAGTCTAAATTTAAGCTTGTGGGACCAAAGTTCACACTTACACAGTGGTGTGTTCAAGAGAAATGTGAATTGAAGCGAGGTCCACTGTGCGAAGATAAGTAAGGTAGAGAATGTAGGCAGATGTTGGCGATGGAGTGTCACTTTGGAAAGCGTCTTTCCCATCGGACATGTGTGCTTTTTGGATCCATCAGTTGCTTTCTCAGGCAGGCAGTATCAGTGGCAGCAATACTCCTTTTCTGACTAAGTACTGGCACATTTCTTTATATACATCATACTGACACTTGGATTTGGTGGCTTAAAATCCCAAGTGTTATGTTGAGGTAGGTATGATCTTATTTAATTTAACAAGTTCCCCATGAGTCATTTCCTCTGCAAGGTACAAACATAGGTTAGAGATAATAGATTACATTTTTAGAATGGCTTTGGTTTTTAATAGTAGATAATTCTAAATAGAGGAAATAATTTTAATCCACTTAAGATGAAATAAATAACTATTTTTACTTCAAAACACTTTAAGGCTTCAGATGGGGCATTTGGCATTGGATACAGGCACACAAGGTGGAACTTAATGCCGTTGTTGACTAAGCAGGGTAAGTCTTTTACTCTGTTGAAGCTGATTCCGTTTTCAAAGAACATTGAGTATATGAAAGCAAAGGGATCCATCATGCTATACTGTGTTTAACACAAGCTGAAGACTCCATGGAGAGGATGCTTCTTTGTGCATTATGTGCCCAGCACCAGGAAGAGCCTTGCTAATATGGGCATTGTTTAAATGAATGAGTGAACGAGTGAATGCCGTTAGATAAGAATCATATTCCAGGTATGGAGTCACAGTTTTCACTAGTGCATTTTAGGAGCTAAGGTTTATGAAATACTGACAGAAATGAAGGATTTCAGCTGTCATGTTTGAAACTGTTATACTGTATTTATACACAGCCATGGATCTTATAGAGTAGGATGAATTTTAAAATAAGTCAGCTAATCTGATTTAAACTGATCATTCTTGCTGAATTAACCTAGAAAACAACTGAGAAAGAAATAAAAGGAAGCATTTGAGATGGCAATAGAATTAAGAAATCATCGCTGTTGCATTTGTGGGTCTTAAGTCATACTTTAAGGAAATAGTATTCTTTAAAAAGAAGAATAATAATAAACTGATGAGAACAGATTCTACACTTGATCTTAGCCAAAAGGCCCAGAAGTGATTGAGACCCATGGCATGAGAGAGAGCCCACCCTGACACTATTAATGATATTCTGCTATATTTGTGGGCAGGAACCTGGCATATCCGTCCACTGAGAGGCTTCACCCAGAGGATGAAACCCACAGCCAAACAATAGGTGGAACTCGGGGAATCTTATGGAAGAGGGGAGGAAGGATTGAAGGAGCTAGAGAGGTTAAGGACATCACAAGAAAACTACAGAATCAACTAACCTGGGCTTTCAGGGGCTCACAGAGACTGAACCACCATCCAGAGAGCATGCATGGGGTGGACCTAGGCCCTCAGCAGAGATGTAACAAATGTGCAGCTTGGGCTTCGCGTGGGTTCTGTAACAGTGGGGCAAGTGTTCTGACTTTGCTGCCTGCCTTTGGATCCCTTTCCCCAACTGGGCCGCCTTGTCTAGGCTCAATAGAAGATGCATATAGTCCTTCTGCAACTTGATATGCCAAGGTGGGTTGATATCCATGGGAAGTCCCTGCTTCTCTGAAGAGAAAAGCTGGGGGAATGGGGGAAGAGGATGTGAGAGGTGGGGCTCAGAGGAGAGGAGGGAGGGGAAGCTTTGGTGAGGATGTAAAGTAATTAATGGGAAAAATAATATTGTGTGTTGGATACATAGTATGTGTTAGGAAGGGCACATATGCCATAGTATTGTAATTATCAAGGTCAGAGGACAACTTTGTGGTTGATTCTGTTCCACATTTTGGGGATCAAAGTCAGGTTGGGGATAGACTTTGGGGTTCCAGAGGATTGAAATCAGGGCACCAGGCTTGCACAGCTTACTCACTGAACTATCTCATCTACTCTAAATTTAGAAACAGTATTCTGTGTGGAAATGGAGATCACTTTTGTCATATTATTTATTGCTCCATCTTCCACAAAACCTTGTATACTAGAACTGTCTTCATTACATATCTGCTGTGTTTGAATTCCTGTGCTTTTGTTGTGGCAGTTTCCCATGACTGTGCCTGTCAGCCTTGCTTTCATTCCATTTATTTTATTGTGTTTGTCCCTCCTTGAAACCCCTTACTTACTTTGCTTAGTCCTTAGATAAAATCCAAGTCCCCTAGGATGGAAAAGGAAAGGTTTGGACAAATGATCTCCTAGTGATCTCCTGCCAGTGCCTCACCTCTTTTCCTATGCTCCGTACGCCATACAGAGGAACCCACTTGCATGTATGTGTGATGTCACATACTCTCTGCCTGTCACTGGACACTTTTTTTCAGGCATGCTTTTCTCTCCACTCAAGGCCATCAGCTATAGGGCCTTTTGAATTTTCTAAAAGCACTTTAAGAAAAATAGGCTGATTGTCTTTCCTAGTCTGGATTAGACTTTGTCCAAGTTCCCATAATATACAATTTTAGTGCTCTATAGGCCACGTGTAAACAATAGAAATACATTTTCAAGGCCAGAAAATTCATGATCAGGGAGTTGGCACATAGTACAAGCATCCTGTTACATTGTGGTGCTGGAAGAGGGAAGGGCAAGGGAACACAAGATAGGGAGGAATGTTAGGAGAGCAAGTGAGGGCAAAAGATCAAAGTTACCTTCAAGCTTCTTGTTAGCAGCAATCTGTTCCTAAGGGCGGGCTCTCATAACCCAGCACCCTTGTTAGGATTCTTCCCCAGTACTGTTACACTGGGATTATGTTTCCAGTGCAAGGCTTTTTTGGGGGTGGGGAGCATATTCAAATCATGACATCATGTAGCTAGTGTTCTTAATAGTTCCTAACATAATGTCGAACCTGCATGTCTTCTTTCTCATTATCTTGTGAACTTTAAAAAGTATATCATACTTTTTAACTTTTTAATGACTGCATTGTCTTTTTTAATTTCCAGTGTCAGTCAGTTTTTGCCTTTCATGGCAAAGAAGTTTGTGATCTAAAGTACAAAGCATCAGAATTAATCAGGCCTAAAATATTACCCAGCAAAATCCTAGTTACTGTGAACTTGTGATAAGTGGAAGAACATAGTCTCTGCCCTGTTTTTGTGCTTAGCTGAACAGACAGAAGGATATGTAAAGCCACCACAGATTGTTAGACTACACTATAAAGTGATGTTTTTAGATAGATGATCTGAGAATATGAATGACAAAGTTCAAATTCTTGAACATTTCATAGCCACCTTTTGCTTTCCTTGTCCCAGCTGTTTGTCCTTGCTAGAATGTCTGTAGTCGTAGCTGCCTCATTTTCCAATCTTGCCAGGGTATATTTGAATGCCTTTCTCTTGTTCATGGTTACTGTTCCAGTGTAGGTTACACAATAGATGACATTTATTTAATTGATGGTCTGGACCTCGGAGAAGGAAGTATGTATAATGTGGTGCTTGTGAGAGGTTTTTATTAAAAAGTTAAGATTGTGCCGTAGACCTTGACAGTATTTTTTTTTAATGAGTTAACATTTTTAATGAAGTACAATCAAGTAAATAGTTACACATCTTAATTTCAATCAGTCAAGGAATTGGTTTTGAGATTGGCTCTTGCTCTGTAGCACTGGTTGTTCTAGCATTAGCAATGTCACCTAGGCTGGTGGCAATCCTGCCTATGCATCTGGAATACTGAGATTGTAGGCATGTATGACCATGCCCAGTTCAATTTTATCTGTCTTTGCATTTGCTAAGTTATTTGTTACACTTAATTTTATCCTCAGACTTTATAAAGGCTGCATAGTCCTCACTCTAATTTAACTATAAAACCTGTGTGATCAGTAGGAGTGTAAGTTCTTTTCTTCTACATCACTTGTAAGAAACTATTACCCTGTGATGTAGGTGACTAAACATCATGTAGATCTTGACTTGACTAAGTAAATAAATAAATTATTTATTTATTTATTTATTTATTTATTTATTTATTTATTTATTTATTTATTTTTTTTCTATTTTTCAGAGTTGGGGACCAACCCAGGGTTTGGCTTGCATAGGCAAGCTGCTCTACCACTGAGCCAAATCCCCAACCCCAATAAATTATTTTTTAACAGAGTCTAGCTTTGTAGCCATGGCTGCCCTAGAGTTCACTATGTAGGACAGGCTGACCTTCAAGTCACCAAATCACCTGCCTCTGCCTCTGAGTTTTGTGATTAAAGATGTGTGCCACATTGGGGTTGGGGATTTAGCTCAGTAGTAGAGCGCTTGCCTAGCGAGTTCAAGGCCCTGGGTTCAGTCCTCAGCTCCGAAAAAAAAGAAAAAAAAAAGATGTGTGCAACCACAGCTGGTTTCAGTAGTTAATTTTTTAAAAATGTGTATGGGTGTTTGCCTGCATGTAGCTAGCCATCACTTATGTGCTTGGTTCCTGCAGAGGTCAAAAGAGGACATTAGATCCTCTGGAACTGATGCCACAGGTGCTTGGGAGCTGCCATGTAGGTGCTATGGCTCAAATCCAGGTTCTCTGGGAGAGCAAGTACTCTTATCACTGAACCACATGTGCCTGTAATTCTATTTTCTACCTTCTATAATTCCTTTTCTATTTTCTTTCAGCATTAGATGAATTAAAATTATAAAAGTGTTAAGTTCATTATAAACTGGAACATGTAGATACTTGGGTTTGAATTATGATTTAGAAAATAAAATAACTGTGAATCTCAGGCACTTTACTATAATTTTTTTAATGTAAATACCAAATTAGCCATTCTTCTATTACTACAGTAGACTTTAGCAAGCACATGGTCTATTCGCTTCCATTTAGAGATGAGTGAGACAGCTAAGACCTTTGACACGTGGTTTGTTCACGGTTGACTGTTGACAGTTTACAACAGGGCCGGATTTTAAGTATTGATGAGATAATCACACTGTGGCAATATCACAAATTATATTAAACCTTAACATCACTGCATCTAGGAATACCTACCTCTGCTTCTACTGATATTATATTTAGATACTATTTTAATGAAGTGGCAGTACGTCTACCAACTAGCACAAAGGATGTGAGCAAGAGTGCAGGGCTGTCCCCTGGTTGACATATGGGCTTTTACGAGTCATAGCCTCAGAAGAGACACTTTCATCCACCCGGCCTGAAGTCATATGGCTTATGCCCTCTCTAGTCCTCCATTTTATTATTTTAATCTTTTAGTCCTGGGGCTGAAGCCCAGTGCCGCATGCTTGGCGGGCTTCCTGCAGCCCTAGGTCTGTAGCTGACAACTTGAGTGTAGGGTTCTGTTGCTCTTCTGTTGGAAGGGGTTTAACCAACAAAGAGATACTAAAGAAAACAGGAGAAATAAGATTTGAAAAAGTTTCTTAAAAAAAGTTGCTGATTTAAAAAGGGATCTCATAAAACTGCAAAGCTTCTGTAAGGCAAAGGACACTGTGGTTAGGACAAGACGGCAACCAACAGATTGGGAAAAGATCTTTACTAATCCTACAACAGATAGAGGGCTTATATCCAAAATATACAAAGAACTCAAGAAGTTAGATCGCAGGGAGACAAATAACCCTATTGAAAAATGGGGTTCAGAGCTAAACAAAGAATTCACAGCTGAGGAATGCCGAATGGCTGAGAAACACCTAAAGAAATGTTCAACATCTTTAGTCATAAGGGAAATGCAAATCAAAACAACTCTGAGATTTCACCTCACACCAGTGAGAATGGCTAAGATCAAAAACTCAGGTGACAACAAATGCTGGCGAGGATGTGGAGAAAGAGGAACACTCCTCCATTGTTGGTTGGATTGCAGACTGGTACAACCATTCTGGAAATCAGTCTGGATGTTCCTCAGAAAATTGGACATTGAACTGCCTGAGGATCCAGCTATACCTCTCTTGGGCATATACCCAAAAGATGCCCCAACATATAAAAAAAGACACATGCTCCACTATGTTCATAGCAGCCTTATTTATAATAGCCAGAAGCTGGAAAGAACCCAGATGCCCTTCAACAGAGGAATGGATACAGAAAATGTGGTACATCTACACAATGGAATATTACTCAGCTATCAAAACAATGCCTTTATGAAATTCATAGGCAAATGGTTGGAACTGGAAAATATCATCCTGAGTGAGGTAACCCAATCACAGAAAAACACACATGGTATGCACTCATTGATAAGTGGCTATTAGCCCAAATGCTTGAATTACCCTAGATGCATAGAACACATGAAACTCAAGACGGATGATCAAAATGTGAATGCTTCACTCCTTCTTTAAAAGGGGGAACAAGAATACCCTTGGCAGGGAATAGAGAGGCAAAGATTAAAACAGAGACAGAAGGAACACCCATTCAGAGCCTACCCCACATGTGGCCCATACATATACAGCCACCCAATTAGACAAGATGGATGAAGCAAAGAAGTGCAGGCCGACAGGAGCCGGATGTAGATCTCTCCTGAGAGACACAGCCAGAATACAGCAAATACAGAGGTGAATGCCAGCAGCAAACCACTGAACTGAGAATAGGACCCCCGTTGAAGGAATCAGAGAAAGAACTGGAAGAGCTTGAAGGGGCTCGAGACCCCTTATGAACAACAACGCCAAGCAACTAGAGCTTCCAGGGACTAAGCCCCTACCTAAAGACTATACATGGACAGACCCTGGACTCTGACCTCATAGGTAGCAATGAATATCCTAGTAAGATCACCAGTGGAAGGGGAAGCCCTTGGTCCTGCTAAGACTGAACCCCCAGTGAACGTGATTGTTGGGGGGGGGGGGGCAATGGGGGGAGGATGGGGAGGGGAACACCCATAAAGAAGGGGAGGGGGAGGGATTAGGGGGATGTTTGCCTGGAAACTGGGAAAGGGAATAAAAAAAAAAATAAAATAAAAAGGATACATTTGAAAAGCCAGATAGACAGACAGTCTCTTAGATTGTCATACATAGAAAGCCATTTTACACTGCCCTTCCTTCCTTGTTCTGAATGTTTCCACAACCTTTCATTTTAACTAAACTGGGCTGTACAAAACGTATAACCCTGTCTATTCCATGTTAATCTTTTTTCTCTTAATATGAGAAAATCTCTTTTTCTTTAGAACTATTGGATACAGAGAGATCTTGAAAGATGAGGAAATATTAGAAAAATTGAGATTTCTGCCTATTGATAATTGTATTTCTTACTTTTACCCAAATTTATTGTATCTTTGATGTTAGAATGTATTGTGTTAAGACAAAGTTCTTGGTCTTAGTCTGAAGTCTGATTTCTTTTTCCTTTTTAATTGCATCTAGCTATAGCCTGTGTTCCAGTATGGCAAGTTAATAATTGTCTTCTTTGTTTTAGATCCCTGTATGTCTCTGAGTCCACCATGCTTCACTGAAGAAGACAGGTTCAGTCTGGAAGCACTTCAGACAATACATAAACAGATGGACGACGACAAGGATGGTGGGATAGAAGTGGACGAGAGTGATGAGGTCAGTGGAGCTGCTCTCCCGCCTTCTCAATGAGTCTCTGTTCCCCGGATTCTTCCGGTCGCAGTTTGGTTCTCAGGACTGCTTAGGGCCTTTAACTTTCTCTTTTAAGCTGTGATTTTGCTTACTGTATTTACATGGTTTTTTTTTTGACTTTTTTTTTTGCTTTTCTGACTACCCCTCTTCCTCCTTCCTCTTTCCTTTTCATTATAATTGTGATGTCAGAGATTGGTAGCTGTGCTTTTTTTTTTTTTTTTTTTTTTTGAGATGAGGGTGTGAAGTATAAGAACTCGGCTAGCCTCAAACTGTCTTAGGTTCAAAATCCTTAACCCTATCTGGGTCTCTAGACATGTGCATTGCCCCCATGCTTCCTGGTTATATAAATTCCTCATAGTCATGGGTTTCACAAGCACATATCCTGCTCTATGGCACTACCCAGTACTGCTGTACACACCACTTCAAATTATTGTATCAATGACAAGTAGTTGATTCTACATTCTGTGGGTTAGCTGGGCTGAGCCGGGCAATGTGTTTGTAACTGTAGGTATGGGCTTTGGTCATCTGTGGCAGTCAGCATATTTCTGAGCTGCTGCAATGTTGATCTATACTATATGGTTTCTCTTTCTGTATGTCTATCACCCAGGAGTCTGGGTAGGAGTTTATTGCTGCCTGACAGCTGGCTTCCAAGTGGTAGCATTCCCGGAAGTTCTTGTGTGAGTGCTTATCATGCCTCTAGTTGCCAGCATTTGCTTAGTATCAGATTGGCAAAGGCAAGTCATGTGGGTTAGCACAGTCTTATGTGGGAAAGGATTATTGCTATCTCACGTGACAATCTCTAAAGATTTGTTTATTTATTACTTATTCATGGTTTTTTGAGACAGAGTTTTTCTGTGTAAATGCCCTGGCTGTCCTGGACTCATTTTATAGACTAGGCTGGTCTTAAACTCACAGAGATTCATCCACCTGCCTCTGCCTTCCTAGTTCTGGGATTAAAGGCGTGTGCCACCTTTAGTTTTTGAAACCTTAATATAATTGCATAGTTCCCATTCCCCTTTTCCCCCTCTCTCTAAACGCTCCCATACACCTCCTCTTTCAAATTCATTACCTTTTTTCCTTTAACTCTTGCTATATTTTGTGAACCTGAAGAAGACAGGTTCAATCTGGAAGCACTTCAGACAACACATAAACAGATGGACAACAACATGGACAAGCACTAATCTGTGTTTAAAAGCATAAATACTTAGGAGACAGTTTGACAGTATATCCATTTAGCAAGACAAGTGTAGTAGGTTCCCGCTTAGGGACTAAGACCTTCCTAATATATACCCAGATTTATAGCACCAGGCAAGAATTCACTGTTGTGTGCAGGCCTCAAATTTAATAAGAAAACGGTTACATCCACAGTGTTCATGACACTATGCACTAGTGGGCACATCTTGTCTGGCAGATCAATATTGTAGCATTTTGTGTCTACCACAGTTAGGTAAAGTTACCACTGGGTAAGACTTTTTTCTCTCCCAGAGGCCTGAATAGCACTTTTTTAGACCATGAAAGCTAAGTAGCAAAGAGGAAGTTTGCAGGCCAGTTCCAGCATGGTTTCTCTGTGTCCTACATTGTGAAGTCTTCAGTAATAGAATCCAGACATGGTGGGCAACCAAAAGTAAAGTCAGCACCCTGTCTTGTTTCCCCTTGTATGCCAGATTATTTCTAAGGAATAACAAATTACTTGTAATCTCATACCCAGGTTGAGAATTTTAGTAACTGATAACTTCTGGGAGTGTTATTGTCAACTCATTCAGGGTACCCCAGTTCATAAAGTCCTATGTTTAAAAAGTAGAGCTTAGGATTTTATTAATATGAAATTTATAGGAAATACTGTGTTTTCCCTTTTTGATATTGATAATTAAATACAAATGCAGTGTGCAATTCTACTTTATTGGTACCCAAAACCATGTAGAAGTCAACCATTCAGTACAATAGCCACTAGCCACATATAGTATTTGAAATTTGAAAATGAGGGATATGCTATTAACTGTAAAAATATGTTTAAATGTGACTATTTGAGAAAAATAAAGTATGTAAATTTTAAGAAATGGAGGCTTGGAAGAGTGCCAGTCTGCAAAATGCTTGCTGTGCAAACATGAAGACCTGAATTCAGGTGCCCATTATATAAAAAAGCTGAGTGTGTTGGGCATGCCTCTCAGTGCTGGTGGGTAGAGGCAGAATGATTTGGGGTCTTCCTGTCCAGCCTGTGGAGCTGAATTGTTGAATTCCAGACTGGAGGACATATCCTGTCTCAAAAAATTCTTATTTTCCTCTTGGAAAACTGACTGCGCAAGGTACCTGACACTGGCCTCCAGCCTTCATCTACACACTGTGCAATAACTGTGCACATACACAAAACATCCGTTAATGTGTAAGGTGATAATGTCTTGGACGTATTAGTAATATCAAATGTGATAGTGAAATTAGCCTCTTTTTGTTTAATGTGACTTTTAGAAAATTTAAAGTTAGACATGTAGATCCACTGACAGTTGTTTTGATGGTACAGGAATAGAGGGCTTAAATGGATGGATGAGTTGTTAATTCTGCAGTTCTTGGTGAATCCAGTTTTATAATTGTTTGCTTTTTAAATAAAGTATCTCATTAAAAAATGAATAGTTCTATAATAGGCCTCAATTAGCCATAATTAGGGGGTTTCATGAGTTTAATAAGAAACCATAGTAAAACAAAATTAAAGTAGTTTAATTTCTTGTATTTTGAGAATTTAGTAGCACTTTTTTTTTTAAAAAAAATTGAGAAGTATTTAGTATTTTAAAATGCTGACTGAAAAGTTTTTCTTCAGTGCCTTCTTGTTTTGTATTTTGGCCATATGAGAAAGCATTGATCAGTATAGTTTATATTCATTCATATGATTTTGAGCTAATATTTGAGGGCCTTCTGCATGCCAGATGTTCAAATAGATGCTTGGAATAATAGATGCTTGGAATAATGCTCGGGAACAAAGCAGATGAAGACTGTGCCTTTCAGCTAACATTCTGGCGGGGTTTGTGGGAAGGCTCATTTAAGAAACCCAGTGCTTAACTGGGGAAAGGGGATCAGGGCAGGAAGATGGTGGGGGAGGCTATATGTAACTTTATGTAGGGTGTTAGAGATGGTCTGCGTAAGTGGCAGCCTCTAGTGTATATGCAGGCGAGTAATAGAAACATCTGCTAAGTTCTCAAGCTGTGGTAAAACTATGTTTGTAAGATTTGGAATGTTTCAGATTAGGAAAAAAAAAAAGGCATAAAGCCTTAATAATGAAAGTCAGTGTTTTCCAGACCAAGATAATAAAAGATAGATGTCAGTATATCTTGACTCTGTGACCTGTTCAGGTTGAGTTGTTAACGATGAAATAGGTATGTTCTGTCAGTACTAACAATATTTTGGTAGATATTTAACTGTATGATTTAAATAAGAGAGATGAATGGTTGTTTCTTGAACAAGGCCATGAGATGGCATTGAAAATTCAAGTTGTAATTATCTATTTTTTTTTTTGGTTTATTTTTTTTTTATTTATTTTTTTTATTAACTTGAGTGCTGCTTATATACATTTTGAGTGTTATTCCCTTACCTGGTTTCCGGGCAAACATCCCTTCCTCCCCCTTCCTTATGGGTGTTCCCCCCCACCCTCCCCCATTGCTGCCCTCCCCCGACAGTCTAGTTCACTGGGGTTCATTCTTAGCAGGACCCAGGGCTTCCCCCTTCCACTGGTGCTCTTACTAGGATATTCATTGCTACCTATGAGGTCAGAGTCCAGGGTCAGTCCATGTATAGTCTTTAGGTAGTGGCTTAGTCCCTGGAAGCTCTGGTGGCTTGTAATTGTTGTACATAAGGGGTCTCGAGCTCCTTCAAGCTCTTCCAGTTCTTTCTCTGATTCCTTCAACAGGGGTCCTATTCTCAGTTCAGAGGTTTGCTGCTGACATTCGCCTCTGTATTTGCTGTATTCTGGCTGTGTCTCTCAGGAGCGATCTACACTTCTGCACTTCTTTGCTTCATCCATCTTGTCTAATTGGGTGGCTGTATATATATGGGCCACATGTGGGGCAGGCTCTGAATGGATGTTCCTTCAGTCTCTGTTTTAATCTTTTGCCTCTCTCTTCCCTGCCAAGGGTATTCTTGTTCCCCTTTTAAAGAAGGAGTGAAGCATTCACATTTTGATCATCCGTCTTGAGTTTCATTTGTTCTAGGCATCTAGGGTAATTCAGGCATTTGGGCTAATAGCCACTTATCAATGAGTGCATACCATGTATGTCTTTCTGTGATTGGGTTAGCTCACTCAGGATGATATTTTCCAGTTCCAACCATTTGCCTACAAATTTCATAAACTCGTTGTTTTTGATAGCTGAGTAATATTCCATTGTGTAGATATACCACATTTTCTGTATCCATTCCTCTGTTGAAGGGCATCTGGGTTCTTTCCAGCTTCTGGCTATTATAAATAAGGCTGCAATGAACATAGTGGAGCACGTGTCTTTTTTATATGTTGGGGCATCTTTTGGGTATATGCCCAAGAGAGGGATAGCTGGATCCTCAGGCAGTTTAATGTCCAATTTTCTGAGGAACCTCCAGACTGATTTCCAGAATGGTTGTACCAGTCTGCAATCCCACCAACAATGGAGGAGTGTTCCTCTTTCTCCACATCCTCGCCAGCATTTGCTGTCACCTGAGTTTTTGATCTTAGCCATTCTCACTGGTGTGGTGAAATCTCAGGTTGTTTTGATTTGCATTTCCTGATGACTAAAGATGTTGAACATTTCTTTAGGTGTTTCTCAGCCATTCGCATTCCTCAGCTGTGAATTCTCTGTTTAGCTCTGAACCCCATTTTTAATAGGGTTATTTGTCTCCCTGCGGTCTGACTTTTTGAGTTCTTTGTATATTTTGGATATAAGGCCTCTATCTGTTGTAGGATTGGTAAAGATCTTTTCCCAATCTGTTGGTTGCCGTTTTGTCCTAACCACAGTGTCCTTTGCCTTACAGAAGCTTTGCAGTTTTATGAGATCCCATTTGTCGATTCTTGATCTTAGAGCATAAGCCATTGGTGTTTTGTTCAGGAAATTTTTTCCAGTGCCCATGTGTTCCAGATGCTTCCCTAGTTTTTCTTCTATTAGTTTGAGTGTGTCTGGTTTGATGTGGAGGTCCTTGATCCACTTGGACTTAAGCTTTGTACAGGGTGATAAGCATGGATCGATCTGCATTCTTCTACATGTTGACCTCCAGTTGAACCAGCACCATTTGCTGAAAATGCTATCTTTTTCCATTGGATGGATTTGGCTCCTTTGTCAAAATCAAGTGACCATAGGTGTGTGGATTCATTTTCTGGGTCTTCAATTCTGTTCCATTGGTCTATCTGTCTGTCTCTGTACCAATACCATGCAGTTTTTATCACTATTGCTCTGTAATACTGCTTGAGTTCAGGGATAGTGATTCCCCTGAAGTCCTTTTATTGTTGAGGATAGTTTTAGCTATCCTGGGTTTTTTGTTATTCCAGATGAATTTGCAAATTGTTCTGTCTAATTCTTTGAAGAATTGGATTGGTATTTTGATGGGGATTGCATTGAATCTGTAGATCGCTTTTGGTAAAATGGCCATTTTTACTATATTAATCCTGCCAATCCATGAGCATGGGAGATCTTTCCACCTTCTGAGGTCTTCTTCAATTTCTTTCTTCAGTGTCTTGAAGTTCTTATTGTACAGATCTTTTACTTGCTTGGTTAAAGTCACACCGAGGTATTTTATATTATTTGGGTCTATTATGAAGGGTGTCGTTTCCCTAATTTCTTTCTCGGCTTGTTTCTCTTTTGTGTAGAGGAAGGCTACTGATTTATTTGAGTTAATTTTATACCCAGCCACTTTGCTGAAGTTGTTTATCAGCTTTAGTAGTTCTCTGGTGGAACTTTTGGCATCACTTAAATATACTATCATATCATCTGCAAATAGTGATATTTTGACTTCTTCTTTTCCGATCTGTATCCCTTGATCTCCTTTTGTTGTCTGATTGCTCTGGCTAGAACTTCAAGAACTATATTGAATAAGTAGGGAGAGAGTGGGCAGCCTTGTCTAGTCCCTGATTTTAGTGGGATTGCTTCAAGTTTCTCTCCATTTAGTTTAATGTTAGCAACTGGTTTGCTGTATATGGCTTTACTATGTTTAGGTATGGGCCTTGTATTCCTATTCTTTCCAGGACTTTTTATCATGAAGGGGTGTTGAATTTTGTCAAATGCTTTCTCAGCATCTAATGAAATGATCATGTGGTTTTGTTCTTTCAGTTTGTTTATATAATGGATCACGTTGATGGTTTTCCGTATATTAAACCATCCCTGCATGCCTGGGATGAAGCCTACTTGATCATGGTGGATGATTGTTTTGATGTGCTCTTGGATTGGTTTGCCAGAATTTTGTTGAGTATTTTTAAGGCCAATGTTCATAAGGGAAATTGGTCTGAAGTTCTCTTTCTTTGTTGGGTCTTTGTGTGGTTTAGGTATAAGAGTAATTGTGGCTTCATAGAAGGAATTCGGTAGTGCTCCATCTGTTTCAATTTTGTGGAATAGTTTGGATAATATTGGTATGAGGTCTCCTATGAAGGTCTGATAGAATTCTGCACTAAACCCGTCTGGACCTGGGCTCTTTTTGGTTGGGAGACCTTTAATGACTGCTTCTATTTCCTTAGGAGTTATGGGGTTGTTTAACTGGTTTATCTGTTCCTGATTTAACTTCGGTACCTGGTATCTGTCTAGGAAATTGTCCATTTCCTGTAGATTTTCAAGTTTTGTTGAGTATAGGCTTTTATAGTAAGATCTGATGATTTTTTGAATTTCCTCTGAATCTGTAGTTATGTCTCCTTTTCATTTCTGATTTTTGTTAATTTGGACACACTCTCTGTGTCCTCTCGTTAGTCTGGCTAAGGGTTTATCTATCTTGTTGATTTTCTCAAAGAACCAACTTTTGGTTCTGTTGATTCTTTCTATGGTCCTTTTTGTTTCTACTTGGTTGATTTCAGCTCTGAGTTTGATTATTTCCTGCCTTCTACTCCTCCTGGGTGTATTTGCTTCTTTTTGTTCTAGAGCTTTTAGGTGTGCTGTCAAGCTGCTGACATATGCTCTTTCCTGTTTCTTTCTGCAGGCACTCAGCGCTATGAGTTTTCCTCTTAGCACAGCTTTCATTGTGTCCCATAAGTTTGGGTATGTTGTACCTTCATTTTCATTAAATTCTAAAAAGTTTTTAATTTCTTTCTTTTATTTCTTTCTTGACCAGGTTATCATTGAGTAGAGCATTGTTCAGTTTCCACGTATATGTGGGCATTCTTCCCTTATTGTTATTGAAGACCAGCTTTAGGCCGTGGTGGTCCGATAGCACGCATGGGATTATTTCTATCTTTCTGTATCTGTTGAGGCCTGTTTTTTGACCAATTATATGGTCAATTTTGGAGAAAGTACCATGAGGAGCTGAGAAGAAGGTATATCCTTTTGCTTTAGGGTAGAACGTTCTATAAATATCCGTTAAGTCCATTTGGCTCATGACTTCTCTTAGTCTGTCTACGTCTCTGTTTAATTTCTGTTTCCATGATCTGTCCATTGATGAGAGTGGGGTGTTGAAATCTCCCACTATTATTGTGTGAGGTGCAATGTGTGTTTTGAGCTTTAGTAAGGTTTCTTTTACGTATGTAGGTGCCCTTGTATTTGGGGCATAGATATTTAGGATTGAGAGTTCATCTTGGTGGATTTTTCCTTTGATGAATATAAAGTGTCCTTCCTTATCTTTTTTGATGACTTTTAGTTGGAAATTGATTTTATTTGATATTAGAATGGCTACTCCAGCTTGCTTCTTCTGACCATTTGCTTGGAAAGTTGTTTCCCAGCCTTTCACTCTGAGGTAGTGTCTGTCTTTGTCTCTGAGGTGTGTTTCCTGTAGGCAGCAGAATGCAGGGTCCTCGTTATTGTATCCAGTTTGTTAATCTATGTCTTTTTATTGGGGAGTTGAGGCCATTGATGTTGAGAGATATTAAGGAATAGTGATTATTGCTTCCTGTTATATTCATATTTGGATGTGAGGTTGTGTTTGTGTGCTTTTCCTCTCTTTGTTTTTTGTTGCCAAGATTGATTAGTTTCTTGCCTCTTCTTGGGTATAGCTTGCCTCCTTATGTTGGGCTTTTTACCATTTATTATCCTTTGTAGTGCTGGATTTGTAGAAAGATATTGTGTAAATTTGGTTTTGTCATGGAATATCTTGGTTTCTCCATCTATGTTAATTGAGAGTTTTGCAGGATACAGTAGCCTGGGCTGGCATTTGTGTTCTCTTAGGGTCTGTATGACATCAGTCCAGGATCTTCTGGCCTTCATAGTTTCTGGCGAGAAGTCTGGTGTGATCCTGATAGGTCTGCCTTTATATGTTACTTGACCTTTTTCCCTTACTGCTTTTAATATTCTTTCTTTATTTTGAGCGTTTAGTGTTTTGACTATTATGTGACGGGAGGTGTTTCTTTTCTGGTCCAATCTATTTGGAGTTCTGTAGGCTTCTTGTATGCCTATGGGTATCTCTTTTTTTAGGTTAGGGAAGTTTTCTTCTATGATTTTGTTGAAGATATTTACTGGTCCTTTGAGCTGGGAGTCTTCACTCTCTTCTATACCTATTATCCTTAGGTTTGATCTTCTCATTGAGTCCTGGATTTCCTGTATGTTTTGGACCAGTAGCTTTTTCCGCTTTACATTATCTTTGACAGTTGAGTCAATGATTTCTATGGAATCTTCTGCTCCTGAGATTCTCTCTTCCATCTCTTGTATTCTGTTGGTGAAGCTTGTATCTACAGCTCCTTGTCTCTTCTTTTGGTTTTCTTTATCCAGGGTTATTTCCATGTGTTCTTTCTTGATTGCTTCTATTTCCATTTTTAATTCCTTCAACTGTTTGATTGTGTTTTCCTGGAATTTTTTCAGGGATTTTTGCGATTCCTCTCTGTAGGCTTCTACTTGTTTATTAATGTTTTCCTGTGTTTCTCTAAGGGAGTTCTTCACGTCTTTCTTGAAGTCCTCCAGCATCATGATCAAATATGATTTTGAAACTAGATCTTGCTTTTCTGGTGTGTTTGGATATTCCATGTTTGTTTTGGTGGGAGAATTGGGTTCCGATGATGTCATGTAGTCTTGGTTTCTGTTGCTTGGGTTCCTGCGCTTGCCTCTCGCCATCAGATTATCTCTAGTGTTATTTTGTTCTGCTATTTCTGACAGTGGCTAGACTGTCCTATAAGCCTGTGTGTCAGGAGTGCTGTAGACCTGTTTTACTGTTTTCTCTCTGCCAGTATTGGGGACAGAGTGTTCTGCTTTCGTGCGTGTAGTTTTTCCCCTCTACAGGTCTTCAGCTGTTCCTGTGGGCCTGTGTCTTGAGTTCACCAGGCAGGTCACTTGCAGCAGAAAAGTTGGTCTTACCTGTGGTCCCGAGGCTCAGGGTTCGCTCTCGGGTGCTGCCCACGGCTCTCCGAGGTGGCAGCACCCAGGAAGATCTCTGCAGCCTCTTCCGGGAGCCTCCGTGCACCAGGGTTCCAGATGGCCTCCGGTGTTTTCCTCTGGAATCAGCAATGTGTGTAGAGAGTAGTCTCTTCTGGTTTCGCAGGCGTGTCTGCCTCTCTGAAGGTTTAGCTCTCCTTCCCACGGGATTTGGGTGCAGAGAACTGTTTATCCGGTCTGTTTCCTTCAGGTTCCGGCGGTGTCTCAGGCAGGGCTCCTGCCTCACCTGGGCCCTCTCCCACGGGAGCCCAGAGGCCTTATACAGTTTCCTCTTGGGCCAGGGATGTGGGCAGGGGTGGGCAGTGTTGGTGGTCTCTTCTGCTCTGCAGCCTCAGGAGTGCCCACCTGACCAGGCGGTAAGGTCTCTCTCCCACGGGTTCTGGGAGCAGAGGCGCTGCATGGCCGGGATCCGCGGGTGTGGGACTTCTGGTAAACACAGGACGTGCCCGGTCCTAGAGGAATTCTGCCTCTGTGTGTCCTCATTTCACCAGGCAAGTCACTTGCAGCAGATAAGTTTGTCTTACCTGTAGTCCCGAAGCTCAAGTTCGCTCGCGGGGTACTGCCCACGGGCTCTCCGCGGTGGCAGCACCCAGAAAGATCTGCGCCCCCCTTTCCGGGAGCCTCCATGCACCAGGGTTCCAGATGGCCTCCGGTGTTTTCCTCTGGAATCAGCAATGTGTGTAGAGAGCAGTCTCTTCTGGTTTCGCAGGCGTGTCTGCCTCTCTGAAGGTTTAGCTCTCCTTCCCACGGGATTTGGGTGCAGAGAACTGTTTATCCGGTCTGTTTCCTTCAGGTTCCGGCGGTGTCTCAGGCAGGGCTCCTGCCTCACCTGGGCCCTCTCCCACGGGAGCCCAGAGGCCTTATACAGTTTCCTCTTGGGCCAGGGATGTGGGCAGGGGTGGGCAGTGTTGGTGGTCTCTTCTGCTCTGCAGCATCAGGAGTGCCCACCTGACCAGGCGGTAAGGTATCTCTCCAACGGGTTCTGGGAGCAGAGAGCGTAATTATCTATTACATTATTGAAACATTTGTTACAGCTTAGAGTGTCTGAACTTTCTTTGCTTTCATATCTTTTGCTTTAAAACATCTTGTATTAAGTTTCTCTTGTCATCCATCCATTCTTCTTTTTCACTCTGTTGTGTAGTCATGTGGAGTAGATAGTTCCCAGGGCATTTGTTTGCTTGTTTGTGATAGAAATCACTATGGAGCCCAAGCTGTTGATTCTGTTGGGGGTCATTTGAGAAGAGAGAGTCACTTATGAAACTAGAAATTAGGATTAGATGCATGTTTGAGAATGGTCACTGAACTTTTTAATTGTTAGCTATCCAGAAACCATAGTGCTGTAGTGCTAGAGAGGAGTGTGTATAGTTAACTCTTATTTCACTGCCGCCAAACTGGCAGAATTCAATTAAGAAAAACAAAGTTTCTCCTGGCTCGTGATTTCAAAAGTTTCAGCCTTGGAGTAGGGAAGTCATGATGGACTACATAGTGGCGGCCATGTGTGATGGAGACTCTATGTCATGGTAGAGCACAAAACAGAGAATGGTACTCAAATCAGGTAGTGGATAGATGGCTCTCCCACCTCCTGATGTTACACAATTTCCCAGAACATCCACCAGCCCAGGAACAAGTGCTCCTGGAACATGAACTTGGGCAAGATATTTTAGATTCAAGCCCTAACTGTGTTATCTGGCTCTAGTTCTCTTTTACATTGCTGGAGATGTATCTGCTAGTGTTAAAAGCAGTCTAAAAGCCTGCTGCAGGGCTCGAGTGGAAAGGGTGTGTCGGGGAAAGATCCACTTAAGATCCTCCTCATGTGTTCTCATGTCTTTCCGTGGCATTAGGCAGAGGAAACAATTCTCTGCCATTTGGGTCTCTCCATAGGGTACCTTGTAGAATAGCATTGGCTTCCCCTAGAGCAAGTAAAACAAGCTCTCAGCAGAAGAGCTGGGTCTCCAAGAGAAGGACTGGTAACATAGGAGACATAGACTTTTATCTTTTTAATGTGTGTGAGTGTTTTTCCTGAGTGTAGGTATGTACACCACGTGCCTGAGTGTTAGTGCCCGTGAAGGCAAGAAGAGGGTACTAGTACTAGCATCAAGGTTAGCAGTATGCTGCCCTGTGGGTGCTGGGGACTGAACTTAGGTTTCTCTTCAGGGCATCAAGTGCTCTTAGCTGCGGACCCATTTCTAGCCCATTTGTATTCATCTCAGAAGTGATGTCTTTCCTTTAGCCTGCTTGCTTGACCTTCGATACCATCCAGGCTGACACTCAGAGATCAGGAAAACAGATTGGAAGGTTCCTGTCTTGCCGCGGCCGCCTTGGGTGCTGCTTGCCACAGCTGCTTTCTTTACTGACAGCTACAAAAGTTCAGTGGGAAGCTTCTCCACAGGACTATAAAGCATTGAAGTAGAAAAATTATGTCGGTTCCCTCAAAAAGCTTCGTTTTCAAAATGATACATAATCAAACTTTCCAAAGTCAGCTCTTTCACAGGAACTGTTTAGAATTTTAAGTAATTTTGTGTGTGATTAAAAGTTATCTGAGAAGTAGTGTTTTGTAATGAACAATGACTTTAAATTATATATACAAATGTGTAATTTGAGTATTACCTGGCATTCTTCTAAAAGGAAAAGCAGGGCAAAGGTGAGATGAAGAAAGTAGGTAAAAGACAGTTCTGCTTCCTGTTTAAATAAAAATTATTGGTAGTTAGGCTGGGTTATGTATTTTTGTTACTGCAGAACTAGAATTATTTGTGAGGTTGTATGTTGAGACATGTTTGAACATTTACTATTTGTTTTACAGTATAAACACGTTACATTACTGATGTTTGGGATGCTCATAGAGGCACTAAGAGCAAAGAATATACTATTATTGTCTGACTAGGATATATTGTGGAGGTTGGTTCATATGACATGGTCACCAGCTTGTAAGTAATAGAATGAGGAGTTTTAGTTCAACCTGAATACATAACTCATGCTCTTGGCTCAGTCTGTGTTGCTATTCTGTGATGGTGTGTATCATTAATTTCTAAAGGATGCCATTTCATGAATCTGCACGACAAGGGGCTTTCTCTAATTCAGAATATGAGTCTAGTGTATTGAAGCTCTGTGTGGAGGAAATACAGGCAATAAGTGCTTGACTAATGAATATTTTGTCTTCTTCAAAATATGTAATTGATCTTAATACGTGGTGGGACATAGATTTTTTGAAGGTGGATTTAATGATACCGTTAGTATAATACTAACCTACTTTTAGTGTCTGTGGAAGTTCAAGAGCAAAGTATTTAGTGAGTGACAACATTACTGTTTGTTTAGTTTGGTTTTATTTTTCATTTATTGAGCTTTTTCCAGGTAGCAAATCTTGGTAATAACTGTTAAATAGAGTATCTCCTAAGCATTTGATACTCTATTTAATGCATCAAAATTGAGAAGTCAGATTGTGATCAGGACCCATAAGCAGTTATGGTGGCCTCAGTAATGGATATTGTGACTGTTTCTTGGAGCCAAGCAGCAGCAGCAGCAGCAGCAGCACTGTGCACATCCCTGAAGAGGACAGCAAGATTTAGTTCAGCAGTATATTCTTAAAGTTGATTTTATTCCTTTTAACTTTAATTTCTTTCTTTTTCAGAATTTCATACCCAAGTACTGTATTTATATCACTTTAACCCTCTTTCTTATCCTCTAACTCCTCCCATCTCCTCCAGTCTTTTTTCCTGTTTAAATTAATTCCATCTTTAATTACTGTCTGTCTGTCTGTCTCTGTCTATCTCTGTCTCTCTGTCTGTCTCTGTCTCTCTGTCTGTCTCTCTGTCTGTCTCTCTCTCTCTCTCTCTCACACACACACACACACACACACACACACACACACACACACACACACACACACACACAGAGTCCATTTAGTGTTATTAGGGTATGTGTAGGTCTGGAGGTATGTAGGTTGATGACATTGTGAAAAATAAGGTTATCTGGTACTTATAGCCATTTCTGAGATGCCAATGGAAACTAGGAAAAAGCTGGTAGATCAAAGTCAGTAGAACTCTGTACCTCAGGTGGATGGGAAAAGACTTGAGAGTTATTAGCCTCTGGAATTCTTTAGTTTTTTTCACATTTATTTTTTAAAACAGAGGTCTTACTGATGGTAAATATTAGGAGAGCATAGGACTAATATTGGTAAAACACTCAGTGCTCCTAAAAGCAGTGAAAATAAAGAGCTGTCAGAAGCAGATAGTAGCTTTGCCCACCTGCACTTCTCAAACTATTTTCTTCTTGCACCTCTATCATTATAGTAAGGAATTTCTGCATATGCACTCTCAGATACAATTTTAAATATTTGTCTTTAAATAATGTATGCATATTAGATATTAAATAGGTACATGTGAACTATGTAATAGTGCAA